>NC_079165.1:24893073-24894552 GCF_947568905.1 Ostrea edulis | reverse complement strand
TACGAGATTTTAGTTAGTATAGATTTAGGAAAATTGTAAAGAAATAACTCTGTGATAAATACATTGAAATCTGGTACAATAATCGAAATAAATTAAACTGTGCACTTATTTCAGACTTGGGGAATATCTTAATAAAATAAAAAAAAATTGATATTAGAAGAAATTAATAGGGTAGGCCTATCATGTTTGAGTATACGTTTTCATGTATTACAATGAAAATTACAGACAAAGAACTTACGGCAACATAATCCCTGCCTTTCCTCCTGGACATTAGACAGAATACCAGTGGAACCTGTTTGAAACTTTCTCCTTTGGTAACAAACGCATGGATGGACCAAAGCTGCTGAAAAGGTTTGGCAAGGATCTTAAATGTCCCATCACAGAACCACCTTCTGGCTTGTTGCAGGATCCGCAGTTGATTTGGGGTCGAGAAAATGAGATGCCTCCCTTCATCAACAAGTATATCACCCACAAGGAAATCTCTGCATTGCAGATAATCTGTATCAATCTGTAAACATGAGGAAGAAAATAAATGAAACTGTCAGGGGCGTAGCTTCGTTAGGGTCAAGTAGGCACGTGCCTTCAATTTCATCTTTTTGGCCTACACATTGAAATAGTCCTACCTACGCCACTGACTGTTATGGGTGCTATGTTCACTCAAAACTTACCAATATCAGGTACACATTTATTCAAAATATGTGAAGGATACTTACGACAAATTCCAGATCTTTGGGTTCTGCTGGCCTCAGATCCTCGCGGACTCTGTTGGCTAATCTTTGCAGATTGCGAACGTTAGGCAGCCGATGGTCGTCTTCGTCGATGAAGTCTAGCATGGCATCCTCGACGACACGACGTGCAGGCTTATGAACATCGTCAACACACTTGGATTTGACCTACAATCAATATTTTCATATTAATGTTAACATCGGTTATACAGACCTGGAATAAGAGTGTCATTCGGTTTTCTTTGGATGAACTTGTATTTAGTATGTTAACAATATTTGCCGACTTACTTCTTTCCAAACCTGTACTTTCTTCAGAGCACTTTTGTCTGCCTGGTGAGTGTGGTCCCTAGAGTTCGCTTTAAATGTTTCCCCTTTCTGCGATATTGTTGCAGGGCAGTTAACAGACTTTGACCGCTTTGAACATCTCCAATATGTGAAGTCGCCTTTAGAGACCTAAACACAAAAATATCAGTATCATTATATATCTTCAGAGTAAAACTATTGATGTGTTATGGAAAGAAATTATCAAATAATGATAGTAAATATACCTTCTTCACAAACTCATAGCTGTCGCTGCTCACCAGCTTCCTCTTTCCCCGTTGTGATCCCTGCTCTATGATCTTGTAGGTCACAGGAACATCTACCAGAATATGTTCCTCGAGTGCTGGCTCTTGAAGGGAACTGAAAGTGTTCAAAGATCATTATTAATGTTATAGTGACTACAGTTATATAAGATATTTCCTATACTTAATTT
>NC_079165.1:24863073-24888073 GCF_947568905.1 Ostrea edulis | reverse complement strand
CCTCTTGTTTATTTTATGCTATAGAAAGTTTTGCAATAAAGCATGTTCCAATGAAAGAGAAAACATATATCTGTTTAATCTCGTGCTCTTTACATTTTGTCGAAAGTTCAATAGAGCAATGGAAATGGTATTCACAATTTTCATGGAGTGTATTACTCTATACTGTTACTTCAATAACTTGTGTAGCAAACCAAAGGATTACATAAAATATTTTAGTATAAGCAATTATTAGCGTAAATCGTTAGTAAAAGTAAGTAGTAATAGTAAAAGTATCTATTGAAGATTACATCAAATCTTATAACATAATTTGTCTATATCAACTATGATACATAATGATAAATTTCTGTAATTCATTGGTATACAATATTTAATGTTCCTGTGAAAACCTGGATTGATATATGTAAACGTTTACAAAATAGCATTATAACTGGCTACTATATAATTAAAATGTTGATGAATCAGCTTGTTTCATACAAACTTGTTTTCTATGGATGAGATTTATCCTTCATTCAAAACCTAGCGCTTCTAAAGACCTATGCATTAATTATTTGTAATTTGCTTATAAACATGCGATGATATACATGTGTAAATAACTTATTTAATATAAAAATCCATACACTCACCGGTATCGCATATTCTGTGTTGCCAGTGGTTGCAGCAATTGCACAGAAGTGCATGTTGTCGTGAAGATACAGTTCGGGAACACACAACACAACAGTTGGAATCCATCTTCTGAATGATTTCCATTTTTTTCAAACCAAGCTTATATTATTTAAGGATCAAACACCTTCGCGATTAATTAATATGCTCACCATTATAGAAGTTGCTGAGCTATTTGTGTGTTTAAGCGAGTCATTGTTTTTATAATGATAATCATACTATTGATTGATGTCGATAGTTGAAACCAGAATATAAGGTTATGTTCTTTAAAGATCAAACACTTTCGCGGATAAGTATCTGCTCATCATTAAATTGACCGAGTTATATTCTATTTATCGATAGTCCGACTTTGTAATAGTCCGACTTTGTTTTGGTCCGAGTTTGTTATAGTCCGAGTTTGTTATGGTCCGACTTTGTTTTGGTCCGACTTATCTGACAGCGGTAGATAGTGTATACAGGCTGACACGCCGCACAGGTATTTAATTCTAAGGACTAGACGGAAGGTCGAAAGAACAGGGAGGCCATGTTGGATTTTAAGGTGAGACTAAATTATTATCATAGTAATGACCGCTATGATTTATATCACACTATAATTCTATTTCGTTAATTGTTTTAATCTGTCAAAATCTTTAAATGAAATTCTGTTTTTATTTAATTAACAGTAAACTTCTCGTGTGATCCCGCCATCAGAAATGCATTCCCGGCGCAGTGCTCAGGAAGTCCTACTGTGTGACCTCTGTGAAACTGTCCCCCTACAAAGTCATTGTGAACTTTGTAATATAAACTTATGCAAGGCCTGTGTTGGGGAGCACCTCTCAGATTCGTCTAAAAGACACAATGTTGTGCCCTTTTTACACATAAAGTCTACTCCTAACTACCACAAATGTCCAGACCACGCCGATAAACACTGTGAAATTTACTGTGAAAAATGTGGTATTCCTGTCTGTTTAACCTGCGTCACTTCAGGTAAACACAAAGGTCACGACATATCAGATATTCTGGAAAAAGTCAGCGCTAAAACAGAAAGTTTACAAAAAGATCTAAAAGAATTAGAGACGAGAATGTATCCCCGATATGAAGAAATGGCGTCTAATGTCGAAACTGAGAAAGCCGAAATAGAAACGAAATACTGGAAACTGACGACAACTGCCGATGAACAAGGGGAAATCCTACACCGGGAGATTACCGCCATTGTCAACCAGCGGAAATCCGCCATTGCAGAGATGAAAACTAAACATCTGGACGCGCTAAATAAAAATACAGAAAAAATCGCACAGAAAATGGCGGAACTCAAACAGATCATGTCCGACTTGAAATCAATCCTAAAATCAAATGACGTCTCCTTAACCTCTACTTACAAATCTAGGAATTCCGAATTTAGAACATTACCACCTAAAGTCCGCGTTACAGTACCAAGTTTTACTGCTCAGAAAATAAACAAAGATCAGCTCAATGAAATGTTCGGTTCTCTGCCGCCATTATCCATTAACACAGAACATGGCGACACAATGAAGTCAGCAGAAGCTGTATCGTCTCCTCCAGTCAAACCACTGCTTGATGAAACGCGCGTCACCGCCACCATAGACACTGAGTATTACAGACTATTCAGTGTTAGCTGTCTGAGTGAAGATCAAGTCTGGACATGCGTGAATAGCAAAACCATGAAGCTGCTCAACCTCCAGAGTGAACTACTGACATCAATACAAACCAAGTCAGGAAACACACCACAGGACATAACAGTGACACGGGACGGAGATCTTGTTTATACTGACTATAATGATAAAACTATAAACTTAGTTAAGAATAAACAGATACAGACCGTGATCACACTACAGGGGTGGGGACCTGGCTATGTCTGCTGTACCGCGGGTAACGGCCTCCTGGTTACCATGGTCAGTGATGATGGAGAACAATTCAAAGTCGTGCGTTACTCCGGCTCCACAGAGAAACAAAGCATTCAGTTTGATGATCAGGGTCGTCCTCTCTATTCATCTGGTACCATTAAATACCTCAGTGAGAACAGGAACCTGGATATCTGTGTGGCTGACTTTGGCGCTAGAGCAGTAGTGGTGGTCAATCAGTCAGGAAAACTCCGATTTAGATACACTGGTCATCCCTCTAATACCCAGCAATCATTTGATCCAGCCGGCATCACTACAGACAGCCAGAGTCACATCCTGACAGCAGACGATGACAATGACCGTATCCACATCCTAGATCTGGACGGACAGTTCCTCCATTACATTCACTGTCATTTAGAACGTCCATACGGTTTATGTGTGGACATCAGAGATAACCTCTTTGTGGCTGAGTGTAACACTGCTAAAGTGAAGAAAATCCAATATCTATAAACACAGCGTTAATTACACAGCTCTACAGTGTTAATTACACAGCTCTACAGCGTTAATTACACATCTAAAATCAGCGTTAATTACACAGCTCTACACAGTGTTAATTACACAACTCAACACAGTGTAATTTACAGAACTGTGTTAATTCCTTCTACTTGTTACTTACATCTGTGTTAATTACATCAGCTTGTTAATTACAGTCCTGTGTACATTACAGCCCGTGTTAATTACAGCCCCGCGTTGATTACAGCCCCCTGTTAATTACAGTCCTGTGTTTGTGATGTGCAACATGCACTTGTGTTTGTGAGTTTAACAGAGCAATAATTTGTTTGTGAATTAATTCAATATGTGTTTTATTTTACAATGTATATATTAGATAAACATGATACAGAGTTCAGTCTTACATTATTACTGAGTACTTACTTAGATTTGTAGTACTGTAACAGAGAGTGACCCCAAACGTCCAGTCTTCATCACAGATCTTCAGATTCAAGGTCACCGTCTTCTGTTTACCATCAATAACATCACACCACTTATCTAAATCTCCACGTCCTACAAAATAAACAAAGTGTAATCATATCAAACTGAATTGTCAAGGATAATCTGTGATATGTAAATAAAGTAGATATGGCTGAACCGGGAATCCAATCCAAGGCCCTTTGTTCCCATGATATGACTGGACCAGGAATAGGACCGGAGACACCTGTATTACTAGTCAGGTGCTCTAACCACTGAGATACCCAGACTGATATCTATGGTTTGACTGGACCGGGAATCAAACCCGACACCCCTGTATTACATAAGTAATAGTCAGGTGCTCTAACACACAAAACTATCCAGGCCAATATCCACAATACAAAGTGAGCTTTTCCAGTTGAAATTTATCTGTTGTTATTGACTTTTTACATTATCATCTTCTCCACAACCACTTGCAGGGTGTCCTGCCACTTTTGGTGTAAAAAATATAGGATTTATTTTTTTTTTTTTTACAGTTTATAGGGCAAATATAGAGATTTTTACAGCAGATTTAAAGAAATAAATGGGGTATTTATTAAAGAATTTGTATAGAAGTATGTTTCTGCATAAAAATCTAGCAAACATAGTATTTTACTGGAGAAGAAATAATATTAAACATAAACAAAGACAAAATCCTTTCAGATGTGGACAGTTTTCTATCCAATAGACAGATGTGGACAGTTTTCTACCCAATAGACAGATGTGGACACTTCTATCCAATAGACAGATGTGGACAGTTTTTTATCCAATAGACAAATGTGGACAGTTTTCTATCCAATAGACAGTTCTTATAAAATCATCATAGTTATTCTCTTCATAACAATCTAATTGAATATCAATCTGGCATCAGCTCCTGGATTTTTTGTTTTTGTTTTCATCTTTTTTTTAATATCATTTTTAAAAAAAGGTCTGTCATTTTTTTGGATATACAGTAAAATATCTGTATCTCGAATATGGTTTATCTCGAATACCCTGCTTGAATCGAAGTCAACCGCTGGTCCCGACTATTTTCCCTATATAAATGATTTAAAAAACTTCTGATATTTTGAACACGGTAATCTCGAATACCCCGCTTATGTCGAAGTATTTTCAAGGTCCTATCCCTAAATTCACCTGGTTTATCTCGAAGTGCAGTCAATTTCCTGCTCTGCTTACCATACCTGGCGTCGCAAGTTACAAATTCACTCCATAATGTTGGAAGGCTTCACTAATCATCAAGCTGTTGAACCATTTATTGTGACCTGGGTCTACTCGGAAAAGGCGAGTGTGGATTAGCGGTCATTAATTATAACTGATGTAGCCGCAGGTGTGAATTTGTAACTTCCGACGCCAGGTATGGTATGGAGAGCGGAAAATTGACTGCACTTCGAGTTAAACCAGGTGAATTTAGGGCATGGGACCTTGAAAATACTTCGACACAAGCAGGGTATTTGAGATTACCATGTTCGAAATATCAGAAGTTTTTAAAATCATTTATATAGGGAAAATAGTCGGGACCGGCGGTCGACTTCGACTCAAGCGGGGTATTCGAGATAAACCATATTCGAGATACAGATATTTTACTGTATATCCAAAAAAATGACAGTCCTTTTTTTAAAAATGATAAAAAAAAAAGATGAGAACAAAAACAAAAAATCCAGGAGCTGATGCCAGATTGATATTCAATTAGATTGTTATGAAGAGAATAACTTATTAAATTGCATCATCGTTATTCAAGCACACTTTGACAATTTTGTGCGTTTATCTAACCCGCATGTTAACGATATAGCGTGTGTCATTCAAAACACCATCCCTGGAATCGGGCGTGTTAGTTCATAATTGGCGGTGGAGGGTGAACCACAATAATGGACACAAGTTTTTACGGCGATGTATAGGGAAATGTTTTTGAAATTCTTCATCTCAAAAACAGCAGGGTCATGATTATGCAAACACGTTCAGATTGTGCAGGTGATTCACATAAACAAATCATTTTCAAGTGTAGCAGGTGTGTGGATTCAAGTGTTTTATAAGCCTGTGATTACCGCCGGGGAGGGGGAGGCATAATGTCCTGTCCTGTATGTCTGCCCCCTACTTTAACATTGCTACTAACTTTTGAATTGTAAGTCATATGGCTCTCATATTTTACATATCGGCATTCTATGTAAAAAGACCTTCCTGATATTACCAGAGATTTCAACCTTGTGACCTGAACCTTAGCGTTTGATTTTTTTTTAATAAAGGAACCCAATCTTAGACAGTATCTCCTGAACTATTTAAACTACGGTCTTTAGATTTTGTATAAATTCCTTCGGACAGAATCTTTCATTTTACACCATTGTCTTTGACTTTGCAATCTTGACCTTGAAGTTTGACTTATATTTCAAAACTTCAGGTGAAACTTGAACCTTGCTCCTCATCACTTTTGAATTGTAAGTGATAGGTCATTCATTTTTCATGTGTGCATTTCTTGTGACAAAACCTTGTTAGCTATCAAAGTTTTTACTTGTGACATTGGCTTTGGAGATTGACCAGCTTTTAAGAAAACCTCATCAAGGTCATATCTCTGGAACTATTTAAGCTGGGGCTTTCATATTTTGTATACAAGATTCTTTATCACAAGACCCTTTGATAAAATGATATTTGATACTGTGACCTTGACCTTGAAGATTCACTCCAGCTGCAAAATCTTTATTGGAACTTCAACTTCTGATAAGTTTTGAATGGAGAGTAAGAGATCTTTCATTTTACTAGATCCAAGAGACCTTGAACAATTCTATATGACCAATCACTTCATGTTGAATTCTTGAGTCGGAGAGGAATTCCGGATGATCTTCAAAGCGTAGCTGAGAGCACACTGATGTGTTCAATGTTATAAATTGACAGTGTCAATATGATTTTATCATTTTATTGACACATGATTTAAAAAATACTTGATTAGAATGAAAATAAGCTGTAGTGTGGATCCTTTTAACTTTTATTTCCGATAATATACTGCGTCCCACAAGCCTTATTGGTCACCTGAATACTAGTGAAAAAGTATTGACACTACTCCCACAGGCTATGAAATCTAGAAAAAAATTCCCTGTTCTGAACATCTAAGCTAAATTCTAATGTTCAGCAACAAAGATGTGTTCTTAAAACTTCACTGCCCTCAAAAGTACATACAATGATGAAAGGCTTTAAATAATACTGTAGGTTTATTAACATTAAAACATCTAAAGATATGACTAATTTGGACCCATCCTAAAGTCATAACCCTGGGTTGTGAAATTCACAATTTTTAGTACATCCTTTTCTGCTATTCCTAAGTATGCATTTAGATTTTATACAGTAACAGCAAACTTACACATAAATATTATATACTAAGTTTGGCCCATCCTGGGGTTAGAACCCCTACTCTGGGGATCATCAAATTTACAATCTTGGTAAAGGACTACCTGCTCTATCCATTTACACGTAGTTTCAATTTAGTATCAATAGCACTAAAGATGTTATTTTAAAAGTGTTTAAGAAGATTTTTTGAAAATTGGTCAATTTTGGGCAGTTTTTGGTCTGCCCCTAAGGCCCCAGAGGTGCAGGAATCCTGAAATTTACAATTTATGTTCCCTTTGTTCCAGAAATGTTTCATACCAAATGTGAAAAGATTGGAATGATAGTTATCAAGAAGTTAAAAATGTCTATTGTTCACATTTAATAACTGACCATTTTGGCCCCACCCTCATACCAAATACCCCTTCCCCTGGGATCATCAAATTTACAATTTTGGTAAAGGACTACCTGTTCTTTCTAAATATCTATTTATACTTTCAATTTAGTATCAATAGCACTAAAGAAGATGTTATTTAAGTGTTTTACACATAAACACTATATACCAAGTTTGGCCCAACTCTGGGGTTCCCTACCCCGGGGATCATGAAATTTACAATTTTGGTAGAGGCCTTCCTGCTCTACATCACCATGCATTTAGTTTTGCTTAAACATGTGTGGTTCTTGAGAAGAATATTTTTGAAAATTGGTCAATTTTGGGCAGTCTTTGGCATGCCCCTAATGCCCCAGGGCTGCTGGAGTCCCGAAATTTACAGTTTATGTCCCCCTTGTCCTAAAGATGCTTCATCCTAAATTTGATAAGAATTGGACAGGTAGTTATCAAGAAGTTAAAAATGTTCAATTCTTAACGGACGACGAACAACGCACGACAACCAATTGCAATCGGTCACCTTACTCAGATGACCTAAAAAAACTAGCTGTGTCGTAGCTATACAATAGCCTTTACTCAAGGGTCATCATTTTACAAAAAGAGAAGATTTTTCCTATTTATTACTATGCAATATTTCTGATCCTCTAATATGACTCCACCATTTTTTATCCCCATCTTACTCCATGGTGCCATAATTTGAGAAAACTTGAATCTACACTATGTCAGAAAGCATTTATATAAATTTCAACTTTTCTGGCCCAGCGCATCTTGAGAAGATTTTTAAATGACTCCACCCTAATTTTTATTACCTCCCCTTTGGATGGAGCATGGTCCTCCATTTTGCACAAACTTGAATCCTCTTTACCCAAGCATGTTTTGAGGCAAGTTTGGCTGATATCAGCCCTGTGGTGCTTGAGAAGAAGTCGAAAATGTTAAAAGTTTATGAAGAGACGAAAACACTGATGATGGACAAAATGTGATCAGAATAGCCCACTTTAGCTTTTAGCTCATGTGAGCTAAGGAGGGTTAACACTATATGCCCCAGCCATTGCATGAATGAGGCATAAGACATTTTACATAATTTCATTAACAAACCTGACATTTTCTACAGCAATAGAGCTATCCAAGTCCTACAAAATGTTAGAGTCTTAGGGAAATTATCCTCATCAATCAGCCGGTCGTCTCAAGTAACTGCTACCCTGTAAAATTGATTTCAACATTAAGAACTAAGTAACCAAAATGACTTCTTCCCACCATTATATTATGCTATTAGAACACAAATGTTTACAAAAAATCTATGTAATTATTCTTAATGTACCAAATTGAGAACAATCTCAATTTAAAAACCCGCATAACACAATATCTAATCTCTGTATACAGTGGAGCCTCGGTAATCCGGACGCCATTAATCCGGACGCTTCACCTTCCGGATGATTTTTCTAGGGAACAGAATTTTTATACATTATTTTGCATCATTAATCCGGAAATTCGCGTTCCGGATCTGGACAGTCACTTTTTACTACAAAACGTTATAATGCAATGAAAATTGTACCGTTAATCCGAACGGTAATTTTGTTTAGGGAAGGTCTGTGTCGGACAATTTTAGCAAGGCGTAAATTATAAAGAAAACAAGCCAAACTGTCTAATTGAAGCTATTACCTGTACCCTGTCAACACCTCCCTCCAATTAGGTGGTGTGTGATGATAAGTCCGTTAGATAGCACGTGCCGATCGAGACATTGTATTGCCAATTTTCGCACATAAGATCTTTATTGCATGTAGTGTTGAATTTTGTAAATAAATCTGTAGCATATTATTTTATAGTCTTGATCAATACCCTAATAGTATTAATAAATTAAACATCATGACGTAATGATATTTTTTTTAACTGCTACACATATCAGTTGTACTGATTCGTAAATTGATATTGGCTTATTCAATTCTAAAGAGTGTAGATTATACTTCTAGATTCTGGATTTTATACTGTTGATTGGCGTGAAATATATATGTATGTTCATGCACATGTATATATAGTAAGTTTTTAATGTTTAGAATGTCACGCATGTAGAATGTACCTGTGTATGATTGATTCTTGTTACGATGTTGTAGAGCTTTATTGCTTTTGAATTTTTAAACTCTGGGTAGAAGTGAGAAAATTACCATTTTAAGGAAAATGACAATTAAATTCTGTATGTACCTGTAATGTTAGTTTCACCCTAGTTTTGTTCCGTTATTATCGCATCATGAAAATAATAGGTGCGCGTGACTAGATCAAAGCAGTAGTAGGTCTTGATATTACGAGCTTAAATGATTTCGTTCTCCCGATATTGTCTTGGATAAATATAGAATAAGAAATATAAACTCTGGCAGATTGAATTTTGGTTAAAGAATGCTGTCAACTGACATGATAATCACGAAATTCTTATATCAACTTTGGACGATGAAGATTGTTTTAACAGACCGCCGAACCCGTGAATCGTGACAGATGGAAATTACCGGCCTCTTTAAGAAGTAAAAGTGTGATGAAATGTTTGAAGTGTAAATGATTATGTTACTTTAAGAAGTAAAAGTGTGATGAAATGTTTGAAGTGTAAATGATTATGTTAGTTACTAATGATTTATTTACTAATAGTTACATAAAGTGCTTCATTATTTGTTTTAGTGCATACGGTACACAGTTTTGTATATTTATTTGTAGGGATCATATGTATGTACAATGTAAGCACAGGCCAATACGCTGAACACGTACATTAAATTTTAGTGCTTTGAAATACATGTAAATGTTAACATTATCATAATTTATTTACTAATGCAAATGGTTAAATCCAATGATAGAATGTATTTAATTCACTATGCATCAATAAAGTAGGCACATATCGGTTACTTAAATGCAAAGCTAATAAATATGCGATTCAATTATCCGGACGCTTCATTTATCCGGACGATTTTTCTGGGAACCAAAGTGTCCGGATTAACGAGGCTCCACTGTACATCAAGTCCTATACGACATCAATGAAAAGTTTCTCACTCCTCCCCTCCCAACGTAAATTTCAGAAAATAGTTCTCCATCCCCTCTTGTCTCAACGTAAAGTTCAGAAAATAAGTCTTATCCCTGTCAACTCACTACATACAGTTCTGAAAACAGTTCTCAAACCCATCACGTCTCGACGTCAAGTTCAGAAAATAGTTCTCCATCCTTCACCTTCCAATATAAAGTTGAGATAATAGTTTTCCACCCCTCACCTCCCAATGTAAATTTCAGAAAACAGTTTTCCACCCCCTCACCCCCAACGTAAATTTCAGAAAATAGTTCTCCACCCCCTCACCCCCAACGTAAAGTTCAGAAAATAGTTCTCCACTCCCTCACCTCCCAATGTAAAGTTCAGAAAATAGTTCTCCACCCCCTCACCTCCCAATGTAAATTTCAGAAAACAGTTTTCCACCCCCTCACCCCCAACGTAAATTTCAGAAAATAGTTCTCCACCCCCTCACCTCCCAATGTAAATGTCTGAAAATAGTTTTCCACCCCCTCACCCCCAACGTAAAGTTCAGAAAATAGTTCTCCACTCCCTCACCTCCCAATGTAAAGTTCAGAAAATAGTTCTCCACCCCCTCACCTCCCAATGTAATTAAATTTCAGAAAACAGTTCTCACCCCCTCACCTCCCAATGTAAAGTTCAGAAAATAGTTCTCCACCCCCTCACCTCCCAATGTAAATTTCAGAAAATAGTTTTCCACCCCCTCACCCCCAACGTAAAGTTCAGAAAATAGTTCTCTACCCCCTCACCTCCCAATGTAAATTTCAGAAAATAGTTTTCCACCCCGTCACCTCCCAATGTAATTAAATTTCAGAAAATAGTTCTCCACCCCCTCACCTCCCAATGTAAAGTTCAGAAAATAGTTCTCCACCCCCTCACCTCCCAACGTAAAGTTCAGAAAATAGTTCTCCACCCCCTCACCTCCCAATGTAATTAAATTTCAGAAAACAGTTCTCACCCCCTCACCTCCCACCGTAAATTTCAGAAAATAGTTCTCCACTCCCTCACCTCCCAATGTAAAGTTCAGAAAATAGTTCTCCACCCCCTCACCTCCCAATGTAAATTTCAGAAAATAGTTTTCCACCCCCTCACCCCCAACGTAAAGTTCAGAAAATAGTTCTTTACCCCCTCAATCTCCCAACGTAAAGTTCAGAAAATAGTTCTCCAACCCATTATGTCTCAGCATAAAGTTCAGAAAATAGTTCTCCTATCCTAAGGATATAAGGATTTTCCCCATATGTTTACATGTAAAACTTTGATCCCTATTGTGGCCCCATCATACCTCCAGGGTCCATGAATTTTATAAACATGAATTTGCACTATGTCAGGAAGCTTTCGTGTAAATGTAAACTTCTTTGGCCCAATGGTTATTGAGAAGATTTTTAAAGATTTTGCTGTTATATTTGTATATAAAACTTTGATGCCTTATTGCGACTCCACTCTTCTCCTGGGGGTATAATTTTAAAAAAATTGAATTTGCACTATGTCAGGAAGCTTTCTGGTAAATGCAAACTTTTTGGCTCAGTGATTTTTCAGAGGACGATTTTTAAAAGATTTTCCCTATACATGTATATTTATATGTAAAACTTTGATCCCCTATTATGGCCCTATCCTACACTTGGGAGCCATAATTTTAACAAATTTGAGTCTGCACTATGTCAGGAAGCTTTCATGTAAATTTGTATTTACCTGGCACAGTGGTTCTTGAGAAGAAGATTTTCAAAAATTTTACCTATACATTTGAATGTAAAAGTTTGATCCCCTATTGTGGCCCTAATGAACCCCAGGGGTCATGATTTTAACAAACTTAAATTTGTACTATGTCAGGAAGCTTTCATGTAAATTTCAGCTCTTCTGGCCCAGTGGTTCCTGACAAGAACATTTTTAAACAACCCCGCCCCATTTTTGCATTTTTGTGATTATCTTCCTTTTAAAGGGGGCATGGCCCTTCATTTGAACAAACTTAAATCCCCTTTACCCAAGGATGCTTTGTGCAATGATTGGCTGAAATTGGCCAATTGTTTCTCAAGAAGATTTTCAAAAGGTGTCATTAATGTATTTTCACTATTTCACTATTAACCTCTATTGGAAAGGGGCATGACCCTTCATTTGAACAAACTTGAATCCCTTTGTGTCAGGTTTGGTTGGAATTGGCCCAGAGGTTCTGGAGAAGAAGATTTAATTTTTATAGATGTTAACGTAGTTTCACTATTTTGCTATTATCTCCCCTTGGAGAAGAGTGTGGTCCTTCATTTGAACAAACTTGAATTCCCTTTACCCAAGGATATTTTGTACCAAACTTGGTTGAAATTGGCCCACTGGTTCTGGAAAAGATGAACATGTGAAAAGTTTATGATGACCCCTACGACAACGATGACCCACAATGGCCAAATTTCGTAAGATAAAAATGGCCCCAATGTACATGATTTCAGTTCAATAAATTTTAGAATGTCCCCACCGTTTTACCATAAATGGGGTCATTGGCCTGTTGTGTTTGTCCTTCCCAGGCACCTATGACCCTAATCCTATCCCCCGGAGCCAGACTTCAAACAATTTACAATATGTCAGGAAGGTTTCACATGACTTATAGAGCAGGGTTCGTCATTTCTAGCTCAGTAGTTATATGGAGACGATTCTTCAATGACCCAATGCTATCTTTTTTTATTTGTTGATTATCTAACCTTTGAAGGTCCTTCATTTAAACGATTTTTAATCCTTTAATGGTACTAAGTTTAGTTGAAATTGGGCTATGTGATTGTAGAGAAGTTGAAAATAAGTTTACAGACAGATGGACAGACAGATGTACAACAGACAATGGGTGATCAGAAAAGCCCGCTTAAGCTTATAGCTCAAACAAGCTAAAAAAAGATAAAAATTTTACCAGCTCCATACAAAAGTTTGTCTCCAGAAATGGATCAGATGCTATGGGAACCTCTGTCTGCTTTTAAGAGATACTGGTAAGAACTGCTCCTACTGCAGGGTGTCACCACCTCGTGAGGCCCAGGAAGCTGAAAAACCAAAGTGACAATGAGTGCTGGAATGACCAGAAATCAGAGAGGTACCAGTAAATGAAAGTTTGAGCAAAGTAAAATCCTCATGAATTTTGCCAAAAGAAGCCAGCTTGTTATTTTCTTAACAGGAGACTCACTGCCTTATCAGTCACCCGAGCATTGGTCATAGGACTAAATGGGGCGGTCCTTCGGACGAGATCGCAAAAGCCGAGGTCCCGTGTCACAGCAGGTGTGGTACGATAAAGATTCCTCCCTGCTCAATGGCCATAAGTGCCGAGCATAGGCCTAAATTTTGCAGCCCTTACGACAAGCAAGGGGTACTGAGGACCTATTCTAACCCGGATCCTCAAGGGACCATAATACATCCCACCTACAAACGGACTTACAGATATTGCTGTACCATGGTATGCCCCGTCTACAGACAGACAAACAGACATTGCTGTACTATGATACGTCTCATCTACAGACAAACAGACATTGCTGTATTATTATACATCTCATCTACTGACAGACATTGTTGTTCCATAATACACCCCATCTACAGACGTATATGCAGACATTGCTGTACCATAATACAATTTATCTACAGACAGACATTTCTGTACCATAACACTGCCCATCTACAGACAGGCATACAGACATTGCTGTATCACAATACGTCCCATCTACAGACGGACATACAGACATTGTTCATTAATACACCCCATCTACAGACGGACATAAGAACATTGCTGTGCTATGATATGTCACATCTACAGACAGACATACAGACATTGCTGTACCATAATACACCCCATCGACAGACGGACATACAGATATTGCTCTACCATAATACACCCCATCGACAGATGGACATACAGATATTGCTCTAGCATAATACACCCCATCGACAGATGGACATACAGATATTGCTCTAGCATAATACACCCCATCGACAGACGAACATACAGATATTGCTCTACCATAATACACCCCATCGACAGACGAACATACAGATATTGCTCTAGCATAATACACCCCATCGACAGACGAACATACAGATATTGCTCTACCATAATACACCCCATCGACAGACGAACATACAGATATTGCTCTAGCATAATACACCCCATCGACAGACGAACATACAGATATTGCTCTACCATAATACACCCCATCGACAGACGAACATACAGATATTGCTCTACCATAATACACCCCATCGACAGACGAACATACAGATATTGCTCTAGCATAATACACCCCATCGACAGACGAACATACAGATATTGCTCTACCATAATACACCCCATCGACAGACGAACATACAGATATTGCTCTACCATAATACACCCCATCGACAGACGAACATACAGATATTGCTCTAGCATAATACACCCCATCGACAGACGAACATACAGATATTGCTCTACCATAATACACCCCATTTAAAGACAGGTATATAACATGTTCAATTGGTAATGTACGACAGACTAAACACAATGATGGATGCAGACCAATAGCAATAATCACTCAGGTAACCTAAAAATGCATTCCTGGAGAGTCAGGTACATGTAATCTACTGTTAATTCTGTAGGTAAGTTGACTGTATGTAAACTGGTACAATGCATGCAGCTATAACTCATGTTTTTGACTACTAACCAATTTGACAACATTCAAACAACATTTAATATGTAAAATAACATCATTAGCAAGTGCTGTATTATAATTTACATAGTCTAAGGGAGATAACTGTAAAATTTTCTTCATGAACTAAACTTTTTACAATAAAAATGAATACTTCTCTGACTCTTCTCAGGGCAAATGAGGACACCCACTGATTGCTACACCCCAGCAATTTTCAATAAAGTGTTCAGTCTCCAACAGCAGGCAATGGTGGGGTGGTCAGTTAAGAACATTTCTTCTGCCCATTCATACAAGTCCCTAAAATTTTCAAAGATAAGTTATTGCCAAAATTCAATTTAATTGAGAATGTAAATGCGGCTGAGGTGATCGAGTCACATATGTTGCCAGCTGGTGAATGTCAAGACACTCGGGAAAAATGAGTCCCTACATGAAATCCCTGTTTAGAGTGAGTGGTACCTACTATAACCCCCTGTACACATTATGTACTCGAGGGTGGGTGAGTTGTTCTTGCAACCAGCACCACAAACTGTGTACTCCTTCCTTAAACAGCTGTTAAAAGTGTCACCTCAAAGCATGAAATAATTAAAATGGTGACACAGAATGAACTTTGCTGAATACATGGTCACATACTAGATGACAATGAGAAAACGAAGATGATGTCCACTATTGAGTTAGTAAACCTAGCTCAGACTCATTTTTAAATATCATCTTCAAATTATGTAACAAGAAGACTTGATTTATTTCTTCAGGAGATTATAAATACAGTCAGGGTTCGAAATTACCTCATGTCCATAAGTCCGAGGCTAGTAAAAAACATGTCGGACTAGTAAACTCTCTACAGCACTAGTCTGTACGCACTAGTGAAAATCCGGAAATCAATCTTGAATTGGTTAAGATTTTAGCAAGATTTGTCTGAGTCTCAGATTACCTGCATGGTTCAGTGTTTGCGTGACTATGACATCCTGATCTTCCAAACACATGGAGTGCATTCAAGACCGCCGTTCTTTGAACGAGCACAAATTCCTACAGATTCCGAACTCCGACTACGCATCACGAAAACAGGTTTGAGGTGCAAGAACTGCAAGTAGTGTGACCTAAGAACAAGCATGTTTATGCGCACATGTTCTCGTCATTCGTGACTCTAAGACAGGAGTTCGTAACACTATGGCTCATGGCTTGGTCAATCGAGTGAATTTTATTGACTTTATTGATAAAATTTCTAACTCCTGTGACTCTTAAGAACTGAGCACGAAAACAACGGGAACGTTGATCTCGAATGTACTTATGGACGTTTATAAAAGGATTAACTCGGAGGTTACTGCATGCTTCTGAAGACCTTGAATGCAAAATAAAGTATGGTGGTCTTTTTCTTCTGTAGGTGTCAGAAACTGAATTGTTTGCAACTGTGATGTGTTTGATTTCATTAATTACTATTGAATAAAATGAAGATCATTAAATATGATATACTTGTTTGCCCAACTATCTATTTTGTATTGCTTATAGGAGTTATGAGATTGATCACTGGTCATTATCTTCACCTTTCATACTGGACAGACTAGTGAAATGCTTTGCGGACTAGTGAACATCAATAGTGACTAGTCCGTACGGACAAGTGCTTGAAAAAGTTAATTTCGAACCCTGTACAGTGTATATATTTTTTTCTTTTCTTAATTATTTGCTAGCAGTTAACATGGTTATTAGGTACAATATATATATATATACTAGGTGTTAGTAAGTTTAACAATGAATGTTTGAAATCTAATACATTTGTGACTTGTTTTTAATAAAAGTGTTTTATTATATTCATGAATCATGAAATTTGAGCCAGCCATTTTAAATCCATTGGGCCCAAGGTGTGGTAAAAGTTCTCAAATGATTATTTAAAAAATTAAGTTGATAACTGGCCAAGTGATCAGGAAGTAAAACTAATTTAAAACAAGAGGTATTGTGAGCAATGCTCACTAAGAATACCCCCCGCTTACCCCAATCTCCCAAAGGGTGTTGGTAATAGGTATAAACTACCTCTTTTCTGAGTGTAAAAAACAAATGGCATGACAAACCGAACCATATTGCTACTTCAATGTCCAGTGCGCGTGACCTTTGACCCCAAAATCGATAGGGAACATCTTCATCCCATGGGTAGTCCATATGTATGATATGGTGACTGTAGGTGGAAAGGATAACACTTTAAAGCCCGGAAACCAAATTGATACTTCGATGTTCAGTGCGTGTGACCTTTGACCTTTTGACCCCAAAATCGATAGGGAACATCTTCATCCCATGGGTAGTCCATATGTATGATATGGTGACGGTAGGTGGAAAGGATAATGCTTTAGAGCCGGAAACCATATTGCTACTTCGATGTCCAGTGCGCTTGACCTTTGACCCCAAAATCGATAGGGAACATCTTCATCCCATTGGTAGTCCACATATATGATATGGTGACGATAGGTGGAAAGGATAATGCTTTAGAGCCCGGAAACCATTGCGTCTACAGACGGACGGACAGACAGACGGACAACCCGATTCCAGTATACCCCCCCCACAACTTGTTGCGGGGAGTATAATAACGTAGCTCTGTACCTTGTAAAGCTTCTTGAAAAACTTCTCTGATGGGACGAAAACAGTCCTAATCACTCTTCTGATAATGGACTAGGCAGATCCATTCCATGTCTGTGTGCAGGGTAGTGCTAAGATCCCCACCATTAGCTTAGTGGACAACATCCTAGATAAAATAGACAATACGAATTAAATAAAAAACATAAACAAATATCTCAGTACAAAAACAAAACAAGCAAGACACAAAGTAGACAGGATTACGAGCCTGAGACAAAAAAGGGGCATCCTGAGCAGCGTTCAGATCCAAATCATTAGTTTTTCAATTATTCTTTGATATTAATATTCTTTTAATCATTACACTAAATGATGCATTTTTGATGCTGTGCCACAGTGCCCCACAACGAAACCCCACAGGTGGATATAGTGCATCTTCCCCTACCTGGACTCAGGGGTCGCGATGTTAACTATGAATCTACAAGATATGGAGATGCTAGTACACATAATTTTAAAAATATAGAATTCATCATGATTTGGCCCTTTAAAAGATTTTCGTTAAAAATGTCTACTTTATTCATACGTAATAATTACAACTCTTTTGTGACTCCATCCTAATCCCAGGGGTCATCTTAACATGAAATAACTGTAATCTGAGTTGCAACATTATCTCTTTTAAAACAAAAATCTTAGTTCTATGTATTCCTCCTTAGTGACCTAATCTTGAACACAAGAGTCGTGTTGTGTACAAATTTTTAAAAAAGTACAAGATGATGCTTGCAAATATATTTATTTGTAAAATGAATTTAAATTTGTGGTTCCTAAAAAAGAACATTTATCTTGGAAGAAAACACTTTCTCCTCTTGCGACCTCACCCTGACCTCAGTAGTCATTGTGTGAACAAACTTTAATGTATACTTCATGAGGATGCATGCATATTAATTTAACTTATATAATATTTCAATAACCCTTATTGTTCTTAAGATATACGACAGAAACTTGATGGGCCCTACTGCTCACACTAGTTTTTGTATGTCTGTATTTCTGTATCCGCTGTCCGAGATCACTGTGTCTACAAACTGGAATTTACACTACATGAGAGTGCGGGCATTACAACATAAAGAATTATATATTATATATCATTGTGGATTTTAAATACATTTTGAAAGAATTCTTTTCAAATACACTAGTGATTACTATGTAAAACTTTAGACTTCTATGCTGTCCCATACTATTAACTAATGGGTGGGTGGTGGTCACATTGGTGTGCATAAATTAAAGTTTTCTAAAGTCCTTAATCTTTACTCCTAACACAGAGGCCACAATCTTAAACAACTTGAACCTTTATATCAAATGTCATATTGTACCCTGTGGTTCTTGAGGGAAAAAAATTCATTATCATGAATTCTATTCAAATCTTTGAACATCTTTTAATACCTCATCCATGTCCCTAGAGACAGCTATGACCTACGGCTAAACCAGTGGCAGATCTACTACAGGGGGTTAACCCCCCCCCCCCCCCCCCCCCCACACACACACACATTTGGTTGAATAATTTTTTTAAAAGAAAGAATTTTGTGTCATTTTATGGTCTTGGATAGAAAAGTACACATTTAGGTCGCACCCCTTTCAAAATTGTCTAGATCCGCCACTGGTGAAAACAAACTAAAAAGTACGTTAAGCCTAGGTTGCCTAGATATTTCTTTTATGCAACTCACACACACATATATATATATAAACCAGACAAAATATTCAGTGTATCACCTTATTGCACTGTACTCGACAGTCAATTTTGCTAAGTACCTGCAAAGATCCCTAAAATAGTCTAAGTTTTTCTTCAGAATTCGGCATCCATTTCCGTTTTCACGGCAAGTGTCTTCTGCTTCTTAAAGAAAGACAACTCTTGTAGACTTTTAATGGTATAGATGAACATGGAATGAGTTGTATTTCTTGATAACAAATCAGTGGTGGATCCAGAATTTTTTTTCAAAAAGGGAAGTGAATCGAAGACCGCAAAAGAACAAATGCTGATAATTTTTGGTTGATAACGTTCAAATAACGCCCACCCACTAGGCCTACATTTACAAAATTTAGCGTACATAATCTTCCCACTCCACACACTTATTTTAAAAATTGTCAGAATATTTTAGATCCACGCCACATTTTGTACGCTTTGGCAGTAAGTGTAAAGTTGATTTGAACAAACTTTTCTCGCAATACTCAGATACGAAATAAGCCACAGGAAGACAAGCAGTCATTTCAAACCCCTGAAGATAACCACACCCCACAGGCATTTGTTTCATACATGAGTCCGTGCCACACACCCCTTAATTGATTTGTAAATGACAAATGATATACATACATTCATATTAGGTCCAAAAGTGATAAACAAATGTTTTTGCAAAAAATCAGTGAAAATATGATCCCAGGTAGATTAGATTAATAAACCCAGGTAGTTTGAGCCTTCAGAAAATCGATGACAATGCAATGTGTATATAAGATGAGTGATAACATTATCGTCTCCATATCGCATACATCGAGTAGAAATCTCACGCGTTTTCATTGAACACGTGGTTGGCTATTGAGTTAACTTACGCGTATTCATTTTGAGCTTTTAAAAGATTTGAATTTATATTACAAAGCATGCGTATTGTTGTAAATATCAAGTTCTATATCAAGACGACGAGGCTGATATTCACGTGGTCTATGTACTTTATTTACGGAGAGGCGCAGCCACCCCCTCCTCTTAAAAAATTAATTTGAGTCTCTTGTTTAGAAATAATGTAAATGATAAAAGAAGCAATAGTTTCCTACACTCTCGAAAAAGTAAATGACAAAATCTTTTGATTTATTGAATTACTTTTATTTTAGACCCTCCCCCCTCCCCTCTCACCCCTTAAAATTTGCGTCATTTTATTAATTTCACCTTGTTAAATTGACAGACAATAGTAAAGATGACTACTACATTTAGGACATATTTCAGCCCTTTTTAATTTTTATTTAAACCTAGGAGGTTCCAAAGGCTTTGTTCGAATCCCGGCTGCAACATACCTTATTCGTCAAAACAGGTAGTGACAGTTCCATCGCCAACGCTCGGCATCAAGTGTGAATGTCACAGGATCACCCCATGTCCAGTAGGTGTGGCACGCTAAAGAACCCTCACTGCTCAATGGTGGTAAGCGCCGAGCAAAGGCCTAAATTTGAAGCTCTTCTCCGGTCTTGGTGACGTCTCCATATGAGTGAAAAATTATCAAGAGGCTCGTTAAACAAGATACAATCAATCAATCATAACTTCCCGCCCCCATCCTAACCGCAATTACTATGTATGTATATAATGTATATAACTGTTTCCTCCATTCTTAAGGTAGTACTCTACATCGTCATAATGGCTGACTTCCTTTAAAAACATGGATGACAAAATCGATATCAGCAATATTTGACTTTTCCTTTTCTATTTAAATACCTAGCTGAGTAGCTCAGTAGGTTAGAATACCGACTGCTGAACTGTAGGTCGCAGGTTCGAGTCCAGCAGGGGTTTTAAATTTTTTTCAGATTACCTTCTACTAAAACTGTATTTTTTGACAAAATAAAGTAAATTTGAAAATTTTCAAATTCAAAATATTTTTGTACATATCCTACACTTTTCATCTACATCAAATTTCTCTGGTGTAGCATACCTCCTTAATTAATGACCATGTACACCGTATACAACGTCACATTCGAGGAGTCGTCACTGTGGAGTATGAGGGCTTGGATCCGAAGCTGAGAAAACGCAGTATCACCAAGTATGAGATCGATGTTCTCATAAACTACACCATATTTCTGCAAACACATCATATTGCATAGAGTGTGGTATAAATATTTTGACCATTAAAATTTGTCACCGAATTTCAGAAACCCGTACTGACCTCACACTTCATTCGCGTTTCACGAGTAGGTCTACAAAGTTGAAATTGATGATGATTTAAACCCTAATTGTAATTTACAATTATTTATTATGGCATGGACTTTTGTCCTTTAATTTTTAGCCCCCCCCCCCCCCCAATAAAAATTATTGCAACCCTATATGTGCATACCTGAATGTGCGTATGCATGTATAATGTATGTACCTGTTAGGCAAATACTGGTATATACATCATGCTTGTGTAGTAATTCATGGTTGCATGAAATATACATTTGAATTAACTAATATGTTTTCGATTCTCATCATTGGTTTTTTTAATTTTTTTTTTATTACACAGTCATTATTTTATTTGCAATCTTTCTCAATAAAGATTTATACAAAAGAAGTATTTTTACATTATTCAAGGACAATTTTATTTTGTAACAATGTTTAATACATACTTTTACCGTATGGACAATTTTACATTGATTAATAATGTTTTATACAAATAATTACTTTGAAATGAGGTTTTGCTGCTATTTTTGACCACAAACGTCGCCTGACACGGCACGAACGTTGACTGAGCGTTACAAGAACGTTATAACAACGTTGACCTAGAAACTCAATTTGTAGAATGTCGACGTTTCTCCAATTTTTCAAAACGCAACCAAACGTCTAACAGAACGCTACAGCGTCACAGGTGTTGGTAAAACGTGGAATGGAAAATGAAACGGAACGTTTTCTAATGCTTTATGCATAGTTGATATTACGGGGGTGATCGGCCTTTGTAAAATCAAAAGGCTTATTGTAATATGAACAAGGGCAGCAGAAATGTCATTGAAAACGGGAAGTCGTCCTTATGTTCCACCGTTTCATATACTTCATAAGTTACATGTATACATATATACATACGTGGTGTGTGCATGCACAGATTTTAAAATCGTAATAACTTACTATTTAAACAAGCGGTTTTATATATTACCCCTTTTCCCGGAGTTACCATTTTCTGAAACCCTCTCTCCCACCAATTGTGACATTATGTTGTTTCGAATATATATATATATATAAAAAAAATGAAAATGAAAAAATAAAATACCGAAAAAGAAATAACCTTTCAAAACTTATTGTTTCTTCTTTGGTATTCACCTTTAGAAATGATTTTACAAGCCTATCCAATTAAAAAGAGGTTTTCATCCCCCTGAAAACAACATTGAAAACATTGTTACAATTGCAACCTCTTTTTCTCTTCTTCAGCTGTTGTTTTTGCTCTCTCTCTCTATTCTTGTGAAAATATGATCGTCATTTGATAATTTATTCTTTCCATTCTCTGCCATAAGATATTGATGTCATAATGCCGCAATTACAATATTCTTGCAAAACACTTTCTAACTTTTATACAAACATTTACCTAATGCCTTGTTCACACGAAGAATTAATTCACATTAAACGTAACGTAAGTTAATGCGAATTAAATCTGAACCGCGATCACACGGAAATCATAACGCGCATCCGTGTGAACGAGGCATAAACGTAATAAAATAGCGAAAGTTGTGATGTCCGAATAGGGCCATTTGCAAAAGCGTGGCTGCGCGTTGGTCACAACACGCCAACAAGCGACGCGCCTTCGCTCTTTCATGCCGACATTCAACGCACCTTTGCGCCGACAAGCAACGCGGCTTCACATTAACACAACTCGTCTTCGCGCAGACAAGCGCGAGTTGTGTCAAGTTGTGTTAGAGTGACGGCGTGTTGCTTGTCGGTGTGTTGCTTGTCGGTGCGAAGGCGAGTTGCTTATCGGTGTGACGGCGTGTTGTGACTAACGTGTTGTCACGCTTTTGCAAATGGCCCTATCTGGACACCATAGAAAGTAAATATGCATATCACAAGATTTGAAGTTCATCGATTTCAAACCCGAAAACTGCACAAAATATTCCATTTCAAACACATTTTATCATTTCATCCACATGCTATCAAATTTACTCTGCAAAACACTTATAAGTTTAACATATAGATAACAGTCAATCATGCACTGTAATTTTACTTGGACTCCCTTTGAAAAAAATGATTTGAGAATTTTCGATATGATTTTGAATAAAAACAATATTTACTGAGCTGAGGATGTGTAATTTAGTGAGAAACTTTGCTTACGTTAAAAGGATTCCCGGTCTCCCTACGCCACAAGATTTTCACCTCCCTACGCCACACGAGGTTTTCAGTCAAATACTCGGCATATCATGATTTTGTGTTGGTTTCTTCAGTCAAATATTCAGTTCCCATTTAAAGGAAATGTTTCTGGTAAATAAAAAAGGTGACACTTTATGCAGTAGGAATGAAGATTTCTCATTAAATACACTGACAAATATACCCGGCGCCTACCCTACCTGTATATTGTCGAAGTGTTGGAAAATTTTCAAAGAGTTCTAAGCTCCCCAATTGCTAGTGCTATCTTGTCAATAACCAGTGTCTTCCGTGCAATACTTTTGGCTATCAAAATTTAGTTTGATTAAACACAATCAGTCTTTGAATACTTGTCGACCTACTTTCTTCGCTTCGAATTCACATCCCCGTGCTACACTGATCACGGTCCCTGCATGTGGCATTGTACACGGTGGTTGTGTCAACGTTGAAATAACGTTCCTATTTCAATCATTGAAGGTTACGACTATCCAACATTGTATCAGCGTTGAAACAACGTTTAAACAACATTCCCTCACGACTTTTGGTGTACATTCTATTACGTCGTGTTTTAAATAATCATTGAATTATATTGATGTGGTACGTGTATGTGTTTACTGTTGAAACAACCCCTCACTGAAAAAAAATAACTAGTTAATTTAACTAGGATGCCTCGTAAAGACTTGCTCATGACTAGTTAGTAATGTATTTACTAAGCAAGATAGTGATGTAACTAGAAATATTCCTGGCGATTTTACTTGTCCTATCAGTTAAATTACTAGAATGCTAGTAATTTTGGCAATGGAATACAGGAATGGAAAATTAGTAAATCTACTGAATGCATACTAATATTTACTATTGACTGAAGTAATGTTTTACTGTCTGATTAGTTAAATTACTAGTTAACAAATAGTAAACTTACTTAACACCTAGCAAAAACTACTTTTAAATTAGTGATTGTATGGACAGTAGTTTTACTAGTTTGCTTAGTGTATTTCACTAGTTATTTTTTTCAGTGCTCATGTCTCTACTCTCCGTTTGCTCCCCCACCCCTCATCTTTAAAAGAAACGACGCTAAACTGTGCCTGAACTCACTATATCTGATAGTAACTAAGTAAGGCTTGATTAATGAAATGTTGCCCAAATTAACGCAGAAAACTTGATTTCCTTGGGTAAACTAAACGCGACGGAAATGGAGACGAAATGATGGTTCCGATATTCCGTAATACGTGTTATCATACAGACACCGCCATTTTCTCATCCATTAGTTGTTTAAACAATTATTCATGTTTTAATTTAATTTGATTGGCAAAAATACGAGACTCTGGCATGCAATTTGGAAATTAAGGTAACTCCATACTCGCAGTTTTATCTGATACAAGTTTAAAATGTGTATTTATTTTCATTCATTAGAGTTAAAACTAACAAATTATCAAATAAAATACATAGGTCTATATAATTGATTTTGCAAAATCTGATGACATCACAGGAGGGTGTAATTACTTTCAATAC
>NC_079165.1:24835573-24858073 GCF_947568905.1 Ostrea edulis | reverse complement strand
ACGAAGATAAAGCAATTGGAATTCAGTGCTGGATCGAAGGAGAGCACTGCGTGAACCTGATATGACATTACAGAATCTGATGGATTTAGGTCGCGCGATGGAAGTAGCCGAGTTGCAGGCACAAACAATGGAAGAGCAATGTGATCGTTCTGTGAATGTTATGAACAAACCAAAAATTAACTCGAAACACAGACGGGCAGGAAAACCAAAAGGTCAGTTCAAGGACAAGGTCAGCGCTGCCGCAAACAGCACGTGTAGAAATGTGGAGGACCTTATCCGCATGCAACAGAATGCCCGGCTAAAGGTAAACAATGCCGTAATTGTAAAAAAACTAAATCACTTCGAGAGAGTGTGCAAATCGAAGAAGAGTGAAGGAGGCAAGGGAAGCCACTCAAGCACACCCAAGACAAACATAGTGCGTGAATTAGCCGTAGATCACGACCAGTCGTCAACAGATGATGAGTACTTGTACATCATTAATTGTAGTAAAGGACCAAAACAGTGTCTGAAGGTTAATGGAACTCATTGTGACTTTCTGTTGGACACTGGAGCGTCAGTCAACATTCTAGATGACGCGTCTTACCTCAAAATAGGTCAACCGAGACTCGAGACGGACGGTGCTAAGCTCATACCGTATGGAGGTGATACGCCGTTGGACGTTATTGGAACCTGTTTACTCGCAGTGCAATGGAAGGAAACAACACAGAAACACAAGTTTTATGTTGTTCGTGGTAACAATGGTGCATTGTTAAGCTATTCTACGTGCCGTTCTCTAGATCTAATACAAATCGTGAATCAACTGTCTAGCTCTGATGTCACTCGGAAGTACCAAGATGTGTTTAATGGAATTGGCAAACTTTCGAATAAGAAAGTTCACATTCATACTGATGCCTCAGTGAAGCCCGTTGCGCAACGCATCAGACGTATGCCGTTTCATCTGCGTCCGAAAGCTGATAAACGATGACATCATAGAGCGCGTAGGAAACGAGCCAACACCATGAATGTCGCCTATCGTGTGCGTTCCTAAGAAAATCCCGGACAAGATACGAGTATGTGTGGACATGCGCGAGGCGAACAAAGCAATCATCCGTGAACGACATTTGATGCCTACGGTAGATGAGCTTATGCACGACCTCAATGGTGCGTCAGTATTCAGTAAGCTGGATCTTCGGCAAGGGTACCACCAACTCGAGTTGGATCATGCAAGTCGTTCAATCACCACCTTCATCACTCGCGTAGGAATCCTCAGGTACAAACGTCTGAACTTTGGCATTTCCTCAGCATCTGAAATATTTCAGGAAGCCGTGCGAAGCGTGATACAGACTGTGGCAGGTGCTAGGAATATCTCGGATGATATATTGATATTCGGTAAAACGCAGGAGGAGCATGACAAAGCTCTTGAGGACACTCTTAAGACATTGAATGACAATGGTCTGAAACTTAACCGATCCAAGTGTGAGTTCAACCGTGATCACATCACATTTTCTGGCTTGGTATTCAACAAATCTGGAATATCACCTGACCCTGCAAAGGTATCAGCTGTACGTGATGCACAGAAGCCATCTAACGTTCGCGAGCTCCGAAGTTTTCTTGGCATGACTTCATATTGCTACAGGTTCATTCCGGATTACTCGACTGTTAGTGAACCTCTGAGACGTCTGACACGCGCAGACATATCGTGGTCATGGACTGTCGAACAGGATGTCGCATTCAACAAATTGAGATTGCTCCTGTCTAGTGACACTTTGATTGCATACTATAATCCGAACAAAATGGTCGAACTGATAGTGGATGCTAGCCCAGTTGGCTTGGGTGCGATTCTCACTCAGGAGAACAAGGTTGTTGCGTACGCTAGTAGATCGTTGAGTTCCACAGAATCCCGCTACAGCCAGACTGAACGCGAGGCCCTCGGTATTGTCTGGGCATGTGAACACTTCGATATGTACTTACGAGGTGCCCCGTATTTCCGAGTTGTGACGGATCATAAACCGTTAGAATCTATCAGGAAAAGAGCCAAACCGCCGCTCAGGATAGAGAGATGGGGACTCAGACTACAACCTTACAAGATGGAAATTAGTTACCGCCCCGGGAAGGATAACCCAGCCGACTATATGTCTAGACATCCCGTATCGACAAGCAAGCTATCACGAGAGGAGGATATTGCTGATCACTATCTGCGATTCGTTGCCGACCCTTGATGAAGTCAAGATGGCCACTAGCCTTGACAAGACAATGCAAAAAGCTATAGAATTTTCGCGTACAGGAAACTGGCACGAAATGAAGCGCTTGGAAGACGAGTCTGTCGATTTGTTAGAATTACAGGCTTTACGCAGTGTTCAAGACGAGTTAGTAGTGTATACTGACAATGGTTTGCTCAGAGATGGTCGTTTAGTGTTACCAAAATCTCTCGCTATCGCTCATGAAGGGCACCAAGGAATTAGTCGCACTAAAGCCCTATTGCGTTCAAAAGTGTGGTTCCCTGGTTTAAATGATTTAGTTGAGAATGTGCTAAAGTTCTGTTTAGCTTGCCAGAGCGTTATCGACAAGCCTAGTCGTATTGAACCGTTTAAGATGTCCGATATGCCGAGTGGACCATGGAAAAACCTAAGTGCTGACTTTTGTGGACCTTTACCGTCAGGTGAATACTTATTTGTGGTCACCGATGAGTTCACTAGATATCCAGTGGTGGAGATCATGAAGTCTACCTCAGCTAATGCAACTATTCCTGTCCTAGACAAGGTCATTTCTATGTTTGGAATTCCGAAAGTTGTGAAAACTGACAACGGAAGTCCGTTCAATTCCGCTGCATTCAAGGAATACTCGGAAAACACTGGTTTTCATCACCGAAAGATCGCACCCCGATGGCCTCGAGCGAACGCACAGGCGGAATCCTTTAACAAGCCGATGATGAAAGCAGTTCGAGCTGCACATGTTGAGAAGAAAAACTGGAAACAAGAACTGTACCGTTTCCTTCGTCAATACAGGAACACCCCGCACCCGTCTACTGGATTCAGTCCGTTCACTCTTATGTTTGGTCTTGACACGAGGACCAAACTTCCGCAGGTATCTAAGACTTCCATTCGTGGCATGGACGAAATTGCCAGACAACAAGATGAATACGCGAGGCGGAAAATGAAGCTGGGCAACAGGAGTACGACTTGAGATATTAAGAGTGGAGATACCGTCCTCATCAGGAACGAGACGAGAAACAAGTTGACACCGGCTTATAACCCAGATCCCCACGTTGTTGTGAAAGCTAGAGGAACTATGATATCCACTACTCCTTTATCTATTTCGACAAAGTCTGTTACACGCAACTCATCATTCTTCAAGAAAATCGCATACCCAAATGATGTAACACAGTCGCGCAATGGTGAAATTCTCGAGGAGGAGGAAGGAGAAGAGACAATTCCTTATACGGAAAACGCGAAACCGAAAACACCTAAAACACCGGAAAGACCTACTCTTAATTCACCTGTGAATGCGCCGAAACCCGTACGTCACCAGGTCCGACCGTTTTGTCAGACAACCCAGTGTTCTGAAGGACTTTGTAACCAAGTGACTTGTGCATGAACAAATCAATTGTTAAACTTATAACTGTATTGTTTTGTGATTTGTATAAGCTTTATAACTTGTTCTCGATAGTTGTATAATCATGTTATTCTTTACTGTTTGGTGGTTTTAAAAAAAAAGTATGTTCTTTGGTAAATTTCTGAGGGATGTAATATCTGAATTTATAATATCTAATTGCACTATTTTCATTGATGCAATGATAATCTTAACACCCTCTGTTTCCCGCACTTTTGGTCATGTGATGCGGCGCGGAATAATTTAAAAAGTAGAAATAAAGAGCAGCGAGAACATATGCACGTGTTGACTGTTGTGTCCTATTCATTACACAGGATAAAATAAAAGTTAGCATGCTAATTACTAATTTTAATTGAATTTGAATTTTATAGCCTTGAATTATAGTACATCTACTACTGAGTACATACATGTAGCATTACTTGTTTTTGTGTGATGAACAGCTGATAGAACATTATTTTTGTCAATTATTGTATTTATTATCTGTATTATATATCTGTATACACTATATAGAGTACAATCTTACATTGTTACTGAGTACTTACTTAGATTTATAGTACATGTACTGTAATAGAATGATCTTAAACACCCTGTCATTCTATTACAGTACATGTACTATAAATCTAAGTAAGTACTCAGTAACAATGTAAGATTGTACTCTATATAGTGTACACAGATATATAATTACATCCGGTCACGTGGGGATCCGGGTTAGAATAGATCCTCAGTACCCCCCTTACTTGTCGTATGAGGCGACTAAATGAGGTTGTCCTTCGGATGAGACCGCAAAAACCGAGATCCGGTGTCACAGCAGGTGTGGCACGATAAAGATCCCTCCCTGTTCAATGGCCATTAGTGCCGAGCATAGGCCTAGATTTTTGCAACACTTCACCGGCAGTAGTGACGTCTCCATATGAGTGAAATATTCTCGAGAGGGACGTTAAACAATATCCAATCAATTAATCAAACATCCAGTCGTCATCACAGATCTTCAGATTCAAGGTCACAGTCTTCTGTTAACCATCCGCAAGGTCACAATACTCCACAGTGCTACAAAATCAACACAGACAAAGTGTAATCCTACTGTATTGTCTGTATTTCAAATTATCTTAAAAACGCCCACATATTGACATCTACAGTTGAATCTCGGTATCTCGAACATCAATAGATTGAACACCGTGGACATGTTCAAGTGAGTTGGAAGTCCCAACTACATTTTCTATAGGTATTTCTATCTCAAACCTTTGGATATCTCAATGTTTTTTGTTCCTGATAAATATAGGAAAATTTTGTGGACGCAACTCCTCAGTGACCCTTGTACGGATTTTGTTGAAATTTTGCAGGAATGATCTATAGTATTTTATGTCGACAAAAATTTAAACCTCCTTTACATCAAAGTTACTATTGAAAAAAAATATTGAAATTCCAAAAACCGATTGGTAATCTATTTATGAACAAAAAATAATAGCCATTAACGACAGATATATATCAGATTTTAATTACAGGTTGTTGAATAACCTTTTGGAGACATGCTGAAGACGTAGAAAATTATAGACAATGGTATATGTATTTATTGCAAAAATGTACACGAAAACAATAAACACTTAATTTTGAAATGTAAAAATGTTGCTCATATATGGAGTAATATTCAAAAAGTTGTGAAGTTTGATATATCATGGAAAACAATTGTGATTGGTTTTTATCACGAAAAGAATGATAAAACCTTATTTTTGAATCCGTTAATATCTATCATTGCTTGTAAAGTATACAAATACAACATATATAGTATATTAGAAAACAAACAAGAAAAATCAGAAGAAATACATTATCACATAAAGAGTGTATTATCCTTCTTTTCAAAGGTATATATATATAAACTACAACAGCAAAAATTTGTAAATGTTTTGAAAAGTATAAAAGAAAAATTCTAACTATAGTCGTAGTCTCTTCTTAGGATAAAAAAATAATTTATTTGGGAGACAATAATTTAATGTTGGTCTCACTAATACATGTAGTTCAGAGTCTATGTATTTTCATATATGTACTTTAGATAAATGAGAAAAACAAAACTATTGTACAAACTCTGATATTCTGAAATGATTTTGTCTATACATCTTTGAAATTTCTGTATGTTATATATTTCTCTGTGAAGAGCGCCGTAGATGCAACACATATATTATATCTATATACTATAATTATACACATGTTATCAATTATTGCATAAAAACACTACAAGGAGGGGACCTGTCCTCCTGTACTAGTGCTGCCATTGGGGGTTGTGCATGGACTGTAATCTACGTGATGCGTTACCCGCTTATAGCAGCCTTCAGAAATGTACATGTACATTTCATACATATATATTTACCTATTGATACATAGTATATATGTTGACCATTAATACAACATTTTATACATGTATTATAAATGATTATAATAGGCCCACGAGCCGGCCCATTATATCGTCGACTGACCAATTTCGGTGACTTTAGTGATAAACCGCAATTTTCTCATTAAATAAACAACACGCCTACCTTAAATTCCTTTACTTTCATCCAAAACTTCCAAATCCATTGGTACGTTAATTGAATATATTTTCGTATCAAATATAACGTCACTTTGTGTGGGGAGGGTCTATCGTGCCGAGTATATTCACTATTCACACGACATATCTACACGACAGTCAGTTAGCACGACATATGAGAGAGAGAGAGAGAGAGAGAGAGAGAGAGAGAGAGAGAGAGAGAGAGAGAGAGATGCAATAAATAATGTACCGCCGGTAATATGCAAATAAGATTGAATTTTAAATAACATCAAGTTTTAACAATTTTTTTGTTATATCATATTAATAATTCAATAACGACAGTCAGTTTTCGTGGTGGAGAGATTGAGGGTTCATTGTCAGTACGTCTTTTTACCCCATAGAACACCAGATGTATCCCAAAGAAGTCAAAATAAATGTTATTTGGTTTAGATTTATAGAGGTGTTGTTCACAAGGTTGGAGGGGGTGTTCATCCCCCATCTTCCTTGTTTTGTTTACAGGGGCGGATCCAGGAATGGCGGTTAGAGGTGCGCAACTTTATATGAGGCAGAGGGTCTAGGGGCCGCTTTGAGGCACCCAGTGGCTCTGGTGGGGGCCCAGGGGGCGAAGATCCCAGAAGCTCCTAGGGCTTGAAATGTGTCTCCTATGTAGTCATTTTTACTATATTCCGTCATTTTTGATAAAATGAAATAAAATAAAATGACGCAAATTTTGAGGGCTTTTGGAAAAAATGTAAGTTCTCCCAATAAAAGTAATTCAGTAAATCAAAAGATTTTGTCATTTATTTCTCGGAGAGTGGAAGAAATTTCATGGATGCTTTTTGAGAAGCAGGGGATGTAGGGGGCCATTTAAGGTCTGGTCCAAATGGGCAAAATACTGGTGAGGGTTCAGGGGGCCAAGTCCCAGAAGCTCTGAGATTTTGATTTATTATATCATGTATGATTCCGCCTTCAAAAGTGGTTGTTGATATTGTGCATCCCATAATTTCAAAAAAGAAAAATAGGGGGGGGGGGGGACCTAAATAAAAACCTGGAAAACATAATCACAAAAAATAGGATGGGGTCATTTAAAAATCTTCTTAGGAAATAAGAACCACTGAGCCGGAAAAGCTGAAATTTACATGAAAGCTTCCTGATACAGTTGAAATTCATGTTTCTTAAAATCATGACCTACGGGGGTATGTTGGGGCCAAAATAGGGGATCAAAGTTATACCCAAGAATATATAAAGAAAATTTTCTCAAGAACCACTATGCCATAAGAGTGAAGATTTACCCGAAACCTTCTTGATATCGAGTTGATTCAAATTCATTCAGATCATAGATCCCGGGGATAGTGTGGGGCCACATTAGGGGATCCAAGATTTACATGCTGATACATGTATATAGGAAACTCTTCTCCAGAACCACTTGATACAAATCATAGGTGAAGAGGATTCAAGATTGCTAAAATGAAGGGGCATGCCCCCTTCAAAGGGGGAAATAATCACAAAAATACAAAAATAGGGCGGGGTCATTAAAAGACCTACTTCTCAAGAAACACTGGGCCAGAAAAGCTGAAGTTTCCATGAAAGCTTCCTGATAGTGGAAATTCAAGTTTGTAAAATTTGTGATCCCGGGGGAAAAAGGTGGGGCTACAATAGCGTATCAAAGTTTTACAAACGAATATATAGGGAACCAAGCTTGGCACAAATCATACTTAGATGAAAGACCATACCCGTGTACAAGGGCATATGATCATTAATAAATTTTAGTCAAGTTTAATAATTAAGACTGAATTTTTAGTCGTCACCTTTGAAAAAAAAACAACCCCAGTTCAGAACCAAGCTGTATGTCTAACCCTAGTTTTGCTTAAGCTTGTTTATTGCTATGGCCTCTTGTTGTTCTTTTTTCCGTAAGTGACTTCATTGATATATCGAATGCTGAGTTATTATTGGATCTATGCAACTTTTATTGGCTGGGTTACACAACGTGCAAACGGCTTATAGAATGGTAAATGGCGGGTGAGCTGGCGGGCTTCCCTGTAATAGGGTACCTACATATGTAGCCCAGCACTGTATTATTAACTCCTTTCACACCTCTAACGGGACGTTCCTCAAACTTTGTACAGTTGTTATGGACACATGGAAGATGTGCATGTGCCTTTTCTAAAGTGATCAGACATTTTAAAAAGATACGCCGTGTAGTTGAACTTGGTCAATTTTAAGGATGTCTTGAGTAGACGGGGTACCCGTTTTTGTTATTTACTCCTCGTACAGCATATATTTGACATCCTTCAGACCTTGTACAGCTGTTATGAAAGCATTGAAGATGTGCATGTATCTTTTTCGAAGTGATCGGACATTCTTTGAAAAAAATACAAGTGCATGATGTAGTTGAACTTTGTCATTTTTTAAGCCCTGGTACTAACCAACTCATCTCACAGCTTTTACTTTACATTTTTCAGACCTTGTATATTATGTATGTTATAAAAACATTGAAAATATACATGTGCGTGACATGTTAAAAGTGTTTCTATTTTTTTTTTTAAAAAATCTACCTTTAATATGTCATTATTGCAATATGTTTTGTACTGTTCTTGAAATGATTTTTTTATTTCTAAAAATGTTTACATTCCAACAAATAAAACAATAAGTAACAAGAATGTGCCAATCTTACCTTTTTTTAACATTCTTAATATGAGAGGGTGTGTGTCTCCAATTTGGCAAAGTTTCAGGTAGAATTTCCAGAGAAAACATGCCGCTTCGAAAAGACAATTCCTCGTAAAACGCGTGCATTTCAAAACTCGGACATGCGGGAAGAGCGGGGGTAACGCGGGCAACCATACCCCCCCCCCCCCCCCCCGGTACTATACTTAAAACGTAACGAGATGAATATAGCCAAGGATTAAAAATCCAACATTTTATTAAATTACAATTACCTCTGAAACGTACATCTTCAAACGAATAAAACGAAATCTGCGACACGACATACGAGAAGCTTGGATTTCCTTGTGAAATTCTTCAAATATCATTGAAAACTGAGTGTTTGGTAAGATCTATACAATTATTATTTTATTCAAAACTTTCATATTTGTGTATTTGAAGAAGACACTGGCCCAGTTATCGAAATTAACCATAGACCGAGACTATGTCAAATGACACCCGTCTATGCCAATTGTAATTGGGATAGACCAAATTGTCTATGCCAATAGGTTTAAAGCAATAGAATTATCCCAAAAGTTGATGTATGATAAACTTTATGAGGAAAGGAGGGCATTGTTATGGAAATATGCTTTCTAAGTACATTAGAAGTAAATAACAATGTTTTTAAATCTGTGTGTTTTTTCCCCAATGTTGTGGACTTGCGGTCTAGGCCAATTCGATGAGGTCTATGTCATCTTATTTTGGCATAGACCCGTGGTTTATACTAAATTTTAGACCAATTTCGAACACTGCTGGCCCATCAATTAATAGTCCCAATTAAAGTTATTTGCTAATTTGACTACGTGTACAGGTACATATGTGGTGGTTGCAGAGTACATATCGCTTCGAAGGGACGATTGTCCTTAAAGCTCGTGTGGATTCAAGACTCGGGTGCACTGGTAGACAGGAAGTATTGCGCAATCATATATACACTGTAACGAGACGGATACAATAAAAATTCTACCATTTAATCACGATACAATTACCACTTAAATGTGTATCTTCCAACGCATAACATGATCTGCAAAATCAACGGTATCAAGAATTTGAATCTTTTTACACAAGTTACTCAAAAAAAACGATAATTCATTAATAAAAACGATAATTCATTATTAAAATATCCAAAGACTGGGTTTTAGATCAGATGGATGTAATTATTAATTTTAACTAATTCTAAAGATATTAATGTCAAATTAAGAAAGACACAGACTTGTCTATAATATTCAGTAGGTACATGTAAGTATCTATAAAAAAAATAATTCTTATATAATAATAATATTTATTTATATAGCACCGTATATGACTATAAATAACCACTCTAAAGCGTGCACACAATAAAAATGATACAGCATGTTATAAACGTAGTAAAAGGAAATTATAATAGCATTTTAAAAGACAGATAATATCAAAACAATGCTAGAAAAACATCAATAATGTGAAGTAAAATTACTAAAATCTAAAACATGATATGCATGAAAAAAGTTCCATGCCGTACAATCAAATGATATAAAATACAATAGTTGAAATAAATATACAATTATACTGTTGAAAAAGTCATGTTAAAATGGTGGTAAAGAAACCATAAAGATTTAACCACCTATAATACTAATAATATGCAAGTCTTAAAAGATGCGTTTTTAAATGTTATTTAAAAGTGTTCAAATTCTGACAACGGTGGAGGGTACATATCATATAATTATGTATTTCAATTCCCAATTTTTTTTTTATTAAAAACTGAATGATTTACTTGACATGGCTGTTTTTCGGAGCAGAAGGAAAATAATTGTATTGGATATAAGTTTCAAAATTCAGGTTTTAAATTAACACATGTTCTGATTTTTGTTCAGAGGAATCATTTTTTTTCGAGGCGTTGACATGTTTGGCTAGTTATGATCTAAGTATTCGGTTGGTCAACCCAGCAAAAAAAAAAAAAAAATGGAAGAAATATGTCATACATTTCCTGATCAACACAGTGACCATCAACACATTTCTCATCAAGAAGGAAGATGGAGATCTGCATAATTTTTCAATTCGATCTACATGTATATATTGATTCACCAAACATGTTGGCATACAATCATGTTAAACATTATTATAGTTATAGCACTCTACTTTTCTTGCGCAAGTCAAAACATTCATTTGAAAATTCATCTCGTAGCTTTTTTTTCTTCAAAAATATGAAAAAGTTTGCATTCATGATTAAGTCATTCTACACTTGCATAGCGACCCCCTCCCCCCAAAAAACATCGATTATAAAAGCTTAAATCTATAATATTTTTTAAAAAGATAATATTTTGTAATTTCATTGTGGATTTTAGAATGTGGGTGGAAAAAAAAGAAAGAAAATGTCACAATAGAAAATGCTAGAATTCTACGGATATAGGAAACTCCAAAAATGCTGAGAACTAAAGCTTGCATCGTATAATAAAAACAAAACTATCAATCAGACTGAATATAAACAAACATCAGAGGTGGTGAGAAAGTACAGAGCAAGACGGGCTGGAATGTGAGAGAAAGAGACACAAAGAAAATAAATTGTTTATCGGAAGTGTCTGCATAATGCAAAGATCGGCCTGTGTATAACTTGTATATTCCACGCAACCCCCCCCCCCTTTTTTTTTACCACAATAGAGATCAGCTAATCCGGGTATTCGAAATTAAGATTATCTTTACATGAGTATCTTGTAATTACGAGATAATGATCTCGTAATTACGAGATAATAAAATGTGAATTTATTATTATTTTTTTTACATACTAATAGGCTTTCGTATGATGTACATATTTTGATCAAACAGAATATTAGTGTGACTTGGTTTCAGAGGATTGTTGTGTAAACACCTAGGCGGATCCAGGAAATTGTGAGGGGGGTGTCTTGATCTTTTAGCTACTTTTCACAATCTTCACCCCCCCCCCCCCCCCCACCCATTTACATCTTTTGCTTGTGTATATATATGTAATATGTTAGGAGGATCTTGAGACGCTTTTTATACATGAAAATGCCTTACTGGTTTGCTGTCTCCCCAGTTCTAGCCATTGTTATCCCTATACTCAGATCTGATTTTAAATTAAAATAGGATGATTTAATAAAGGTTACTCCAAATAGGCCAGGGGTCTGGGGCCGCCTAGGCCCCCAGACACTCTGCAGTAAATGGTGTAAAATCCTGCATTCTGAGCATTTCTTGGCAGTTTTGTTTCACTTTTAAATTGTCTGCTTCTTGAACAAAACTTTTATGTTACTCATACTTTTTAAGAAATCTTAAGGTAGCTCATTACATTAAATTTTTATTTAATGGCTCGTTAAAACACCTCTTATGAAGTGTGATTTTACCATCGAAAAGGTGATACAAGCTATCAATTACTTTATATGAATTTTTGTGATTTATCCCGGTATGATAAAAAAGGTACTTTGTTTCCAAATAAAATACTCTAGACTTCACATTTCGCTGTGATTTGATGCATAATATGAATATCAGAGAAAACAAGCTTAAACGACTCAAATAGACGTTCTAATTTTTTTAAACGAAAAATTATTTATGAAAATCTAAAATATTATTTGCTAATGTTTTTTTTAAATCTAAGGATAAACTCTTCTAAAAACATGTCAATTTGGAAAAAGATATATCAGAGAAATATATTTCAAAAAGAAATTGAAATGAAATGGTCAAAATTTAGAAATATTACGATTTATCTAAACTGAACCAAGTACGATCAGATTATAAAAAAATAGTCATAGAGAACATTGTACTCAGAAAACTACATTCCCTTGATATAAAAATTAAACTACTTTATAAAGGAAACTAATTTCTTGATGAACAGTGCATACAATCAGCTACAATATAATTATTTTAGTGATTACTACCAATTTTGATCGGGATCGATACTTTTTTTTCTCCAGTTTGAATATTGTAACTATATCTAAAATTTGGTCATTTCTTTTCAATTTCTTTTTATAATATATTTCTTCGATACATATCTTTTCTGACATGTTTTTTTAAAGATCATATTCGGAGATTTAAAAAATACTAGGAAATAGCGTTTTCAATTTTCATAAATATATTTTTTTAAATTAGAATGTTTACATCTGAATCTTTTAGGCATGTTTTATTAGATATTCATATCATGCACAGCGAAATCTGAACGCAATAATCTCTTATTTGCAAACAGAACACTTTTTTTTTATCATTCCGGGAAAAATCACAAAAATAATCATATAAAATAATTCAGAGGTTGTATCATTCTTTCGATGGTGAAACCATACTTCATAAGAAGTGTATTAACCAGCCATTAAATACAATTTTAGTGTAGTATCTGACGAATATATCATAATTTATATATATAAGTGTTTCGTCTTATTTACGTAGAATTAAATGATATACCGGTGTTGATAAATTTGAATGATGCAATTACATGCAAGTATCCACCTTTCATATCATTTAGACTCAAAGTCTCGTTAAAATTGAATAACTTGAACATTTTGTTCCGCAAAAAAAAAAGTGGGGGGGGTGGGGGGTGGAGTCCGGAACCCCCCTCTGGTTCCGCCATATAACAACACAGAACATGAAATAAATCACTGGAAGGAATTTCTTTTTTATAATCTCTGTTGTAATTCACTACAGTGTCGGATCCAGAGGGGGGTCTGGGAGTTGGACACCTACTCCCCCCTTTCGTCAAAAGACTATTAAATAACGCAATTTGAGGGCGGACCCCTCCTTCTTTTGAAAACGAAAATTAATGGTAGCCCCCCTCCCCCCCCCCCGGTTTGAAAACTTCCTGGATCCGCCCCTGCACTAATTCAACAAATCCTAAAATATTAAGGAAATAAAACTCAATCACATAATATTGAATAAGCTCGCATGGCGAGTACAACAAAGTTTATTCATAAACGTGTACATAGACATCTGGAGGTTCATTATTCCACTCAACTCATTCTACAATAGAAAATAATATGTTAAGTATATCAAAACACAAATATACCAAAACAGAGGTCCGCTGCATGAAACCCCCCCAAACCCAAATGTTCGCTGCATGACTCCCCCCCCCCCCCCCCCCCCCCCCCCCCCCCCCCCCCCCCCGGCGTCCAATGAATATTGCTAATCGTTTTTTAACTATAAATATGATTATATTTGTACAAAAGGCCAAATTGAATATAAACAGGGATATAATCAAAGAAGTTATATTTATACATTATTTGCAGATTCCAAATTTTTTAATGAAAGGAAATCTTTACGGCTGACGTAAATGTTAGCAAAATTACCCAACATAAACTAGGCCAAACCATACTATTTACTCAAACGATAACACGTTGATGGTAGCAGGTCGTTCCGTCCCACAGTCGGTCCGTCCCACGTCGATCCGTCCCTAGAAGGTCCGTCCCATGGTCGATTCGGTCCATTTTGCTTAGTCGATCCGGCCCCTCCAATTTTTTTTTATCAAAGATATAATAAAAGATTATTACTTAAGAAAAAGGGAAGTTTTTGCATATATATTGCAGTTATAGTTATCAAAATTAGATAACTGCCGAAGTTAGACCTGTAAATAAAATTGTTTATACAACCCTTAACTAGGATTTATAATTTTTGTTTAAAGTGCAATGGTTATGAAAATGTGGGCTCATTAATTATTGTAAAAACATCGTTATTCAACTATGTATAGCAATCAATGTAAATGTGTGTCCCATGTCCACTGATCATTGTGAAAACACCTTAGTGAAAACAGTTTTTATAACTGCATTGTTGTGCAACCTTTGATCATTAATTACGAGCTTACAGTAACCTAACTATTAGAAGTTTTTTTTTGTGTTTTTTTTTTAAACTCCAGAAGTTCAAAGAATTGCTCATGATTTGGAAATAGAATGTGGCAGGTATAGAAATATTCCAAGAAAAGACAGAGTATGTAAATTTTGTCTAAAAACAGAAGATATTCTTTGTATTGAAAATGATTCCCACTTTATCGAATATTATGATGTGTATAATTATCTTAGGAAAAGCAGTCAAATATCAAAACATCTCTTCTTTTTGGGAAATACCGAAAGCTTATTTCAATATGGAGGAACACATACCTTAAATGCTTTGGCAAAGTATGTTTTTCTTGCTTTTAAAAGAAGAGACATTTGTTATGATAAACAGTCTCAAGAAGATTAATATACATTAAATGTGATCAAGGTTAATTAGTCTGCAATCAAGCCATAAATACCATAGAGCATATTAAAGGATGACTACCTGATGAAAGAAGACATCAGCGGCACACACACCATGAAGATGAAATACGCAGATGAATCAAACCAATTCAGTACTGTAAATAGCACTTGGAAAAATATAATTTTTTCTGGGCTAGGACTGGACTAGGGGACGTATTAACTATGGGACGGATAGTCCAGGGACGGATCGGTAATGGGGCGAATCGACTAAGGGACGGATTGATTATGGGACGAAACGTCTAGAAAGCCACGTTGATAGTGTATACAGGCTGACACGTCGCACAAGTATTTAATTCTCAGGACTAGACGGAAGGTCGAAAGAACAGGAAGGCCATGTTGGATTTTAAGGTGAGACTAAATTATTATTATAGTAATGACCGCTGTGTTTTATATCATACTATAATTCTATTTCGTTAATTGTTTTAATCTGTCAAAATCTTTAAATGAAATTCTGTTTTTATTTAATTAACAGTAAACTTCTCGTGTGATCTCGCCATCAGAAATGCACCCCCGGCGCAGTGGTCAGGAAGTCCTACTTTGTGACCTCTGTGAAACTGTCCCCCTACAAAGTCATTGTGAACTTTGTAATATAAACTTATGCAAGGCCTGTGTTGGGGAGCACCTCTCAGATTCGTCTAAAAGACACAATGTCGTGCCCTTTTTACACATAAAGTCTACTCCAAACTACCACAAATGTCCAGACCACGCCGATAAACACTGTGAAATTTACTGTGAAAAATGTGGCATTCCTGTCTGTTTAACCTGCGTCACTTCAGGTAAACACAAAGGTCACGATATATCAGATATTCTGGAAAAACTCGGAGCTAAAACAGAAAGTTTACAAAAAGATCTAAAAGAACTAGAGACGAGAATTTATCCCCGGTATGAAGAAATGGTGTCTAATGTCGAAACTGAGAAAGCCGAATTAGAAACGAAATACGGGAAACTGACGACAGATGCCGATCAACAAGGAGAAATCCTACACCGGGAGGTCACCGCCATTGTCAACCGACGGAAATCTGCCATTGCGGAGATGAAAACTAAACATCTGGACGCGCTAAATAAAAATACAGATGAAATCACACAGAAAATGGCGGAACTCAAACAAATCATGTCCGATTTGAAATCAATCCTAAAATCAAATGACGTCTCCTTAACCTCTACTTACAAATCTAGGAATTCCGAATTTAGAACATTACCGCCTAAAGTCCGAGTCACATTACCGAGTTTTTCTGCTCAGAAAATAAACAAAGATCAGCTCAATGAAATGTTCGGTTCTCTGCTGCCATTATCCATTAACACAGAACATGGCGATGCAATGAAGTCAGCAGAAGCTGTATCGTCTCCTCCAGTCAAACCACTGCTTGATGAGCCGCGCGTCACCGTCACCATAGACACTGGGTATAACAATCTATACAGTGTTAGCTGTCTGAGTGAAGATCAAGTCTGGACATGCGGGAATAACGAAACCATGAAGCTGCTCAACCTCCAGAGTAAACTACTGACATCAATACAAACCAAGTCAGGGGACAGACCGTGGGACATAGCAGTGACACGGGACGGAGATCTTGTTTATACTGACGAGTATAAACATACTATAAACCTTATTAAGAACAAAAAAATACAGACCGTGATCACACTACAGGGGTGGGGACCTCTCAATGTCTGCTGTACCGCGGCTAACGATCTCCTGGTTACCATGTACAGTGATGATAGAGAACAATCCAAAGTCGTGCGTTACTCTGGCTCCACAGAGAAACAAAGCATTCAGTTTGATGATCAGGGTCGTCCTCTCTACTCATCTAGTGGTTTATATAAACACATCAGTGAGAACAAGAACCTGGATATCTGTGTGGCTGACTTTTCAGCTAGAGCAGTAGTGGTGGTCAATCAGTCAGGAAAACTCCGATTTAGATACACTGGTCATCCCTCTAATACCGAGCAATCATTTACTCCATACGGCATAACTACAGACAGCCAGAGTCACATCCTGACAGCAGACGATAACAATGACCGTATCCACATCCTAGATCAGGACGGACAGTTCCTCCGTTACATTCACTGTCATTTAAAGTCTCCATTCGGTTTATGTGTGGACATCAGAGACAACCTCTTTGTGGCTGAGTTTAACACTGCTAAAGTGAAGAAAATCCAATATCTATAGACACAATGTTAATTACACATCTCTACAGCATTAATTACACATCTCTACACAGTGTTAATTACACAGCTCAACACATTGTAATTTACAGAACTGTGTTAATTCCTTCTACTTGTTAATTACATCAGCTTGTTAATTACAGTCCTGTGTTAATTACAGCCCTGTGTACATTACAGTCCTGTGTTAATTACAGCCCTGTGTACATTACAGTCCTGTGTTAATTACAGCCCTGTGTACATTACAGTCCTGTGTTAATTACAGCCCTGTGTACATTACAGTCCTCTGTTTGTGATGTGTAACATGTACTTGTGTGTGTGAGTTTAACAGAACATTATTCTGTTTGTGAATTAATTCAATATGTATTTTATTTTACAATGTATATATTAGATAAACATGATACAGAATTCAGTCTTACATTATTACTGAGTACTTACTTAGATTTGTAGTACTGTAACAGAGAGTGACCCCAAACGTCCAGTCTTCATCACAGATCTTCAGATTCAAGGTCACAGTCTCCTGTTTACCATCAATAACATCACACCACTTATCTAAATCTCTACCATCCTACAAAATAAGCAAAGTGTAATCATATCAAACTGAATTGTCAAGGATAGTCTGTGATATGTAAATGTAATGGGAAGGAAAAGAAGATATGGCTGAACCGGGAATCGAATCCAAGGCCCTTTGTTCCCATGATATGACTGGACCAGGAATTGGACCCGAGACCCCTGTATTACTAGTCAGGTGCTCTAACCACCGAGATATCCAGATTGATATCTATGGTTTGACTGGACCGGGAATCAAACCCGAGACCCCTGTATTACATGAGTAATAGTCAGGTGCTCTAAACACACAAAACTATCCAGGCCAATATCCACAATACAAAGTGAGCTTTTCCAGTTGAAATTTATCTGTTGTTATTGACTTTTTACATTATCATCTTCTTCACAACCACTAGCAGGGTGTCGTGCCACTTTTGGTCTAAAAATATAGGATTATAGGATTTTTTTTTTTTATACAGTTTATAGGGCAAATATAGGGATTTTTACAGCAGATTTAAAGAAGTAAATGGGGTATTTATTAAAGAATTTGTATAAAAGTATGTTTCTGCATAAAAATCTAGCAAACATAGTATCTTACTGGAGAAGAAATAATATTAAACATAAACAAAGACAAAATCCTTTCAGATGTGGACAGTTTTCTATCCAATAGACAGATGTGGACAGCTTTCTATCAATAGACATATGTGGACAGTTTTCTATCCAATAGATAGATGTGGACAGCTTTCTATCCAATAGACAGATGTGGACAGTTTTCTATCCAATAGACAGATGTGGACAGTTTTCTATCCAATAGACAGATGTGGACAGCTTTCTATCCAATAGACAGATGTGGACAGTTTTCTATCCAATAGACAGATGTGGACAGTTTTCTATCCAATAGACAAATGTGAACAGCTTTCTATCCCATAGACAGATGTGGACAGTTTTCTATCCCATAGAGATATGTGGACAGCTTTCTATCCCATAGACAGATGTGGACAGTTTTCTATCCAATAGACAAATGTGAACAGCTTTCTATCCCATAGACAGATGTGGACAGTTTTCTATCCAATAGACAGATGTGGACAGTTTTCTATCCAATAGACAAATGTGAACAGCTTTCTATCCCATAGACAGATGTGGACAGTTTTCAATCCCATAGAGATATGTGGACAGTTTTCTATCCCATAGACAGATGTGGACAGTTTTCTATCCAATAGACAGATGTGGACAGTTTTCTATCCAATAGACATATGTGGACAGTTTTCTATCCAATAGACAGATGTGGACAGCGTTCTATCCAATAGATAGATATGAACAGTTTTCTATCCAATAGACAGATGTGGACAGCTTTCTATCCAATAGACAGTACTTATACAATCATCATAGTTATTCTCTTCATAACAATCTAATTGAATAACAATCTGGCATCAGCTCCTGGATTTTTTGTTTTTGTTTTCATCTTTTTTTAAATATCATTTTTTAAAAAAGGACTGTCATTTTTTTTGGATATACTGTAAAATATCTGTATCTCGAATATGGTTTATCTCGAATACCCCGCTTGAGTCGAAGTCGACCGCCGGTCCCGACCGTTTTCCCTATATAAATGATTTTAAAAACTTCTGATATTTCGAACACGGTAATCTCGAATACCCCGCTTATGTCGAAGTATTTTCAAGGTCCCATGCCCTAAATTCACCTGGTTTGTCTCGAAGTGCATTCAATTCTCCGCTCTGCGTACCATACCTGGCATCGGAAGTTACAAATTCACACCTGCGGCTACACCAATTATAATTAATGACCGCTAATCCACGCTCGCCTTTTCCGAGTAGACCCAGGTCACCATAAATGGTTCAACAGCTTGGTGCTTAGTGAATCCTTCCAACATTATGGAATGAATTTGTAACTTCCGATGCCAGGTATGGTAAGCAGAGCGAAAAATTGACTGCACTTTGAGACAAACCAGGTGAATTTAGGGCATGGGACCTTGAAAATACTTCAACATAAGCAGGGTATTCGAGATTACCGTGTTCAAAATATCAGAAGTTTTTAAAATCATTTATATAGGGAAAACGGTCGGATCAACTGACCTTCACCTTTTAACAACATATATCGACCTTACAATCTAACTTTAACCAACTGGTAGATTTACACAAAAAAATTAAAGATACAAAATAATTGAACTTTTAATTATACAAATAATAGAATATTGTATTTCCTAACTTTAAATTGAATTATAAAATTATTTCCTTATTGAACTCCGAGTTACTCGTAGCATCTTGAGTGCGTTAGTATAACGCCGTGCTCCCACTTTGTAATTCCTAAAGACGTGCATATCACAATTCAAAATAGTAATAAGATTGCTCTATTAAATTTGATTATTCTTATTGATTTGTGTGTGTGTTGTCTTTTTCTTTCTTTCCGAAATGCACTCGTGACAATAGCTTGGCATAGGGCCCAGTTGTCAACAATTTAACGTATCATAATTTGTCTAATCCAAAAATAAATAATGATTGCACTGTTTATTTCAGAAAAACAGCGCCAATTACAGATGTATAAAGGAATAACATCACCAAACAGTTTGTAGACAGCGACCCATATAAACATTATTTACTCACAATATTGCCGATTTCATACACGCTTTACTCGCTATATTTGGGTATTTACATCGTTGTATGTGTGCACTGGTGGCGAACTCATACAAAACTCGGAAAAGTTTTCAACATCAATTTTAAATTTGCCCATGGTAAATAAATTAGGTCCCTAAAAGTTGAGTTTTTAATAACATCTCGCAGTACTTTCACAATACGAAGGGCACATGTGACGTCACTGTACCATGTGATTACCTATCTAATTAACTAGACTTTTTGAAATCGGGGCTTAGATTTAAGTCTGTATTGTGGTTAATTATCGCAAAATTACCATGAACGAACTATTAGAATTAATTACTATAAGCATAAAGAAGACGAAATGTATGTAATGTTCAATGTATACTTTGAAAACATGAGATGTGTTCTTTAACATTAAAACATCAAAAGATATGACTAATTTGGACCCATCCTAAAGTCATAACCCTGGGTTGTAAAATTCACAATTTTTTGTACATCCTTTTCTGCTATTCCTAAGTATGCATTTAGATTTAATACAGTAACAGCAAACTTACACATAAATATTATATACTAAGTTTGGCCCACCCTGGGGTTAGAACCCCTACTCTGGGGATCATCAAATTTACAATTTTGGTAAAGGACTACTCTATCTATTTACACGTAGTTTCAATTTAGTATCAATAGCACTAAAGATGTTATTTAAGTGTTTAAAGAAGATTTTTTGAAAATTGGTCAATTTTGGGCAGTTTTTGGTCTGCCCCTAAGGCCCCAGAGGTGCAGGAATCCTGAAATTTACAATTTATGTTCCCCTTGTTCCAAAAATGTTTCATACCAAATGTGAAAAGATTGGAATGATAGTTATCAAGAAGTTAAAAATGTCTATTGTTCACATTTAATAACTGACCATTTTGGCCCCACCCTCATACCAAATACCCCTTCCCCTGGGATCATCAAATTTACAATTTTGGTAAAGGACTACCTGTTCTTTCTAAATATCTATTTATACTTTCAATTTAGTATCAATAGCACTAAAGAAGATGTTATTTAAGTGTTTTACACATAAACACTATATACCAAGTTTGGCCCCGCTCTGGGGTTAGAACCCCTACCCCGGGGATCATGAAATTTACAATTTTGGTAGAGGCCTTCCTGCTCTACATCACCATGCATTTAGTTTTGCTTAAACATGTGTGGTTCTTGAGAAGAATATTTTTGAAAATTTGTCAATTTTGGGCAGTCTTTGGCATGCCCCTAATGCCCCAGGGCTGCTGAAGTCCCGAAATTTACAATTTATGTCCCCCTTGTCCTAAAGATGCTTCATCCTAAATTTGATAAGAATTGGACAGGTAGTTATCAAGAAGTTAAAAATGTTCAATTCTTAACGGACGACGAACAACGCACGACAACCAACTGCAATCGGTCACCTTACTCAGATGACCTAAATAAAACTAGCTGTGTCGTAGCTATACAATAGCCTTTACTCAAGGGTCATCATTTTACAAAAAGAGAAGATTTTTCCTATTTATTACTATGCAATATTTCTGATCCTCTAATATGACTCCACCATTTTTTATCCCCATCTTACTCCGTGGTGCCATAATTTGAGAAAACTTGAATCTACACTATGTCAGAAAGCATTTATATAAATTTAAACTTTTCTGGCCCAGCGGATCTTGAGAAGATTTTTAAATGACTCCACCCTAATTTTTATTACCTCCCCTTTGGATGGAGCATGGTCCTCCATTTTGCACAAACTTGAATCCTCTTTACCCAAGCATGTTTTGAGGCAAGTTTGGCTGATATTAGCCCTGTGGTGTTTGAGAAAAAGTTGAAAATGTTAACAGTTTATGAAGAGACGAAAACACTGATGCTGGACAAAATGTGATCAGAATAGCCCACTTTAGCTTTCAGCTCATGTGAGCTAAGGAGGGTTAACACTATATGCCCCAGCCATTGCATGAATGAGGCATAAGACATTTTACATAATTTCATTAACAAACCTGACATTTTCTACAGCAATAGAGCTATCCAAGTCCTACAAAATGTTAGAGTCTTAGGGAAATTATTCTCATCAATCAGCCGGTCATCTCAAGTAACTGCTACCCTGTAAAATTGATTTCAACATTAAGAACTAAGTAACCAAAATGACTTCTTCCCACCATTATGTTATGCTATTAGAACACAA
>NC_079165.1:24773073-24830573 GCF_947568905.1 Ostrea edulis | reverse complement strand
CGGAAACCATTGCGTCTACAGACGGACGGACAGACGGACGAACAACCCGATTCCAGTATACCCAGTATACAAGTTGTGAGGGTATAATAACATAGCTCTGTACCTTGTAAAGCTTCTTGAAAAACTTCTCTGATGGGACGAACAGTCCTGGTCAGTCTTCTGATAATGGACTAGGCAGATCCATTCCATGTCTGTGTGCAGGGTAGTGCTAAGATCCCCACCATTAGCTTAGTGGACAACATCCTAGATAAAATAGACAATACGAATTAAATAAAAAACATCAACAAATATCTCAGTACAAAAACAAAACAAGCAAGACACAAAGTAGACAGGATTACGAGCCCGAGACAAAGAAGGGGCATCCTGAACAGCGTTCAGATCCAAATCATTAGTTTTTCAATTATTCTTTGATATTAATATTCTTTTAATCATTACACTAAATGATGCATTTTCGATGCTGTGCCCCAGTGCCCCACAACGAAACCCCACAGGTGGATATAGTGCATCTTACCCTACCTGGACTCGGGGGTCGCGATGTTAACTATGAATCTACAAGACATGGAGATGCTAGTACACATAATTTTAAAAATATAGAATTCATCATGATTTTCATTAAAAATGTCTACTTTTTTAACATGAAATAACTGTAATATATAGTGAATGAGGATGCCCATCTGAGTTGCAGCATTATCTCTTTTAAAACAAAAATCTCAGTTCTGTGTATTTCTCCTTAGTGACCTAATCTTGAACACAAGAGTCGTGTTGTGTACAAATTTTAAAAAATGTACAAGATGATGCTTGCAAATATATTTATTTGTAAAATGAATTTAAATTTGTGGTTCCTAAAAGGAACATTTATCTTGGAAGAAAACATTTCTTCCTCTTGTGACCTCACCCTGACCTCAGTAGTCATTGTGTGAACAAACTTGAATGTATACTTCATGAGGATGCATGCATATCAATTTAACTTATATTCCAATAACCCTTATTGTTCTTAAGATATATGACAGAGACTTGATGGGCCTTTAATACTGCTCACACTAGTTTTTGTATTTCTGTATCCACTGTCCGAGATCACTGTGTCTACAAACTGGAATTTACACTACATGAGAGTGCAGGCATATTACAACATAAAGAATTATATATAATATATCATTGTGGATTTTAAATTCATTTTGAAAGAATTCTTCTCAAATACACTAGTGATTACTATGTGAAACTTTATAGACTCCCATGCTGTCCCATACTATTAATTAATGGGTGGGTGGTGGTCACATTGGTGTGCATAAATTAAAGTTTTCTAAAGTCCTTAGTCCTTAATCCTAACACAGCTGAGGCCACAATATTAAACAATTTGAACCTTTATATCAAATGTCATATTGTACCCTGTGGTTCTTGAGAAAAAGATTTTAAATATCATGGATTCTTTTCAAATCTTTGAACATCTTTTAATACCTCATCCATGGCCATGTCTGACCTAAACCAGTGGCGGATCTACTACAGGGGGTTAAACCCCCCCCCCCCCCCACACACACACATTTGGTTGAATAATTTTTATATTTTGTGTCATTTTATGGTCTTGGATAGAAAAAGTACACATTTAGGTCGCACCCCTTTCAAAATTGCCTAGATCCGCCACTGGTGAAAACAAACTAAAAAGTACGTTAAGCCTAGGTTGCCTAAATATTTCTTTTATGCAACTCACATATATATATATTAACCAGACAATATATTCAGTGTATCACCTTATTACACTGTAATCGACAGTCATTTTTGCTAAGTACCTGCAAAGATCCCTAAAATAGTCTAAGTTTTTCTTCAAAATTCGGCATCCATTTCTGTTTTTACGATCACGGCATCTGTCTTCTGCTTCTTAAAGAAAGACAACTCTTGTAGACTTTTAGTGGTATAAATGAACATGGAATGAGTTGTATTTCTTGATAACAAATCAGTGGCGGATCCAGAAATTTTTTTCTAAAAGGGAAGTGAATCGAAGACCGCAAAAGAGCAAATGCTGATAATTTTTGGTTGATAACATTCAAATAATGCCCACCCACTAGGCCTAGATTTGCTATTGTAAATTATGTAGTGGTCAGCTAAAATTTAGCGTACATAATCTTCCCACTCCACACACTTATTTTAAAATTGTCAGGATATTTTAGATCCACGCCACATTTTTTACGCTTTGGCAGTAAGTTTAAGGTTGATTTGAACAAACTTTTCTCGCAATATTCAGATACGAAATAAGCCACAGGAAGACAAGCAGTCATTTCAAACCCCTCAAGATAACCACACCCCACAGGCAGTTGTTTCATACATGAGTCCGTGCCACACACCCCTTATTTGATTTGTAAATGACAAATAATATACATACATGTATGGACATTCATATTAGGTCCGAGAAAATTCTTTTTAAACACAATTAAATACGATTTCATCCATAGGCCCTTTAAGCGATTTTTTTTTCAAAAGTGAAAAAAAAAAAATTTCAAAAGTGATAAACAAATGTTTTTGCAATAAATCAGTGAAAATATGATCCCAGGTAGATTAGATTAATAAACCCAGGTAGTTTGAGCCTTCATAAAATCGATGATAATGCAATGTGAATACAAGATGGGTGATAACATTATCGTCTCCATATCGTATACATCGAGTAGAAATCTCACGCGTTTTCATTGAACACGTGGTTAGCTATTGAGTTAACTTAAGCGTATTCATTTTGAGCTTTTAAAAGATTTGAATTTATATTACAAAGCATGCGTATCGTTGTAAATATCAAGTTCTATATCAAGACGACGAGGCTGACATTCACGTGGTCTATGTACTTTATTTACGGAGTGGCGCAGCCACCCCCTCCTTTAAAAAAAAATTAATTTGAGTCTCTTGTTAAGAAATAATGTAAATGATAAAAGAAGCAATAGTTTTCTACACTCTCGAAAAAGTAAATGACAAAATCTTTTTATTTATTGAATTACCTTTATTTTAGACCCCCCCCCTTCCCCTCTCAACCCCTTAAAATTTGTGTCATTTTATTATATTCACCTTGTTAAATTGACATGCAATAGTAGAGATGACTACTACATTTAGGACAAATTTCAAACTCTTTTTAATTTTTATTTAAATCTAGGAGGTTCCAAAGGCTTTGTTCGAATCCCGGCTGCAACATACTTTATTCGTCAAAACAGGTAGTGACAGTTCCATCGCCAGCGCTCGGCATCAAGTGTAAATGTCACAGGATCACCCCGTGTCCAGTAGGTGTGGCACGCTAAAGAACCCTCACTGCTCAATGGCGGTAAACGCCCAGCAAAGGCCTAAATTTGAAGCTCTACACATGAGTGAAAAATTATCAAGGGGCTCGTTAAACAAGATACAATCAATCAATCAATCATAACTCCCCCCCCCCCCCCCAACCGCAATTACTATGTATGTATGCAAGGTGAAGATAACGAACAGTGATCAATCTCATAACTCCTACAAGCAATACAAAATAGATAGTTGGGCAAACACGGACCCCTGGACACACCAGAGGTGGGATCAGGTGCCTAGGAGGAGTAAGCATCCCCTGTTGACCGGTCACACCCGCCGTGAGCCCCATATCCTGATCAGGTAAACGGAGTTATCCGCAGTCAAAATCAGTGTGCCAAGAACGGCTTAACAATCGGTATGAAACACGTCAGACAGCATTTGACCCAATGCGAGGTTGTATTGACGAACTAGATCGTTATAACGACCATAGAATTTGCGAAATGTTGACTTCAATCGAGACTGTACCATCAACTTGTTTGTCAGTAGCTTACCTCGATTTAAAAACTGACTATACCCAGAACAAGCTCTTGCATATCGAATCAGTTGAGATATATAAACACCATATGCAGGTGATAATGGAATATTGCTACATAAATGTGGGAAGTTGACGATGGAGAAGCTGAAATCATCCCGTTTGTCATACAGTTGAGTTGAGTATATAATAAATATAACTGTTTCCCATTTCCATTCTTAATGACCATGTACACCGTATACAACGTCACATTCGAGGAGTCGTCACTGTGGAGCATGAGGGGCTTGGATCCGAAGCTGAGAAAACGCAGTATCACCGAGTATGAGATCGATTTTCTCATAAACTACACCATATTTCTGCAAACACATCATATTGCATAGAGTGTGGTATAAATATTTTGACCATTAAAATTTGTCACCGAATTTCAGAAACCCGTACTGACCTCACACTTCATTCGCGTTTCACGAGTAGGTCTACAAAGTTGAAATTGATGATGATTTAAACCCTAATTGTAATTTACAATTATTTATTATGGCATGGACTTTTGTCCTTTAATTTTTAGCCCCCCTCCCAATAAAAATTATTGTAACTCTATATGTGCATACCTGAATGTGCATATGCATGTATAATGTATGTACCTGTTAGGCAAATACTGGTATATACATCATGCTTGCGGAATGATTCATGGTTGCATGAAATATACATTTGAATTAATTAATATGTCTTTGACTCTCATCATTTTTTTTATTACACAGTCATTATTTTATTTGCAATCTTTCTCAATAAAGATTTATACAAAAGAAGTATTTTTACATTATTCAAGGAAAATTTTATTTTGTAACAATGTTTAATACATACTTTTACCGTATGGACAATATTACATTTATTAATAATGTTTTATACAAATAATTACTTTGAAATGAGGTTTTGCTGCTATTTTTGACCACAAACGTCGCCTGACACGGCACGAACGTTGACTGAGCGTTACAAGAACATTATAACAACGTTGACCTAGAAACTCAATTTGTAGAATGTCGACGTTTCTCCAATTTTTCAAAACGCAACCAAACGTCTAACAGAACGCTACAGTGTCACAGGTGTTGCTAAAAAGTGGAATGGAAAATGAAACGGAACGATTTCTAATGCTTTATTCATAGTTGATATTACGGGGGTGATCGGCCTTTGTAAAATCAGAAGGCTTATTGTAATATGAACAAGGGCAGCAGAAATGTCATTGAAAACGGGAAGTCGTCTTTATGTTCCACCGTTTCATATACTTCATACGTTACATGTATACATATATACATACGTGGTGTGTGCATGCACAAATTTTAAAATCGTAATAACTTACTATTTAAGCAAGCGCTTGTATATGAAACGAATTTGGTATTATCTCTGGGTGATAAATGTATTCCTATATATTCCTTAAATCGAGCTAAAGTTGTGAATCCGGAAGTGGATTGAAAGTTACCGATACATTGAACAATCAAATAGCTAGATTTTAGCCAATCATAATGCTCAGTCACTATCCAATCAGCTTGAAGCTGTAGGGTAAAAATACTGCGAAACAAAGTCAGTCTACACTTATCTGGACCAAGAAGAACATCGCTTAAAAGAGAAAGCTTAACAACGGTAAGGTATAGACGTGGCTGAATAAGTCTTTCCTATACAAAGTCAGTAATAATATAACTTTATTAAATACTTTACATAGGAATGAGACATTGCTCACCTTTACCCTTACTTCCGCTACATTATTCTCATTAATACAGACTGAGTCAAATTGAGCAAAGAGAAACATTGAGCAATATTGAGTAACTGAAGTGAGTAATTTTGAGTTGATCAAATTTTGCTATAATTGTGCGTGATTTCATTGTTCTTTGTAAAATAGCTAATCATTGGAACTGATCATTGTCTCAAATCATTTTACTGCCAATCACTGTTCAATATCTCGGAATAAAGCCGAGAGGACCCACATCGCTAATCAATATTTTGAGCAAGTAGCTCAGTCTAAATTGAGAAACCACGGTTGCACGTTACATATCTTTTTGGTGGCAGCGGTGGGATCATTTTGAACAATGAATCTCAGTGAGCTCAATGCTACTATAAGAGAAATTGAGGCTAAGTTAGCTCAATACGAGGCCGACAGTCCGTTAGATCACTCAACACCACGAGTACCCAGGTATCAGAGCACGGGATTGTCTGCAAGTGATTCTGGTGTCACTACAATGAAATCAGATACAAGGCAAAATCTGAGCACACTTGAGCACAAAGGTAAACGACAATCGGTAAAATTCCAGTCGGATGATACAAAATACGACATGAGTAAATACCTACCAAAAGTTGAGCAGCTCGAAAACACGTCCACGTTGCATCGACCTCTAGATGATGTCAATGTGACAACCAGAGATAAAATACGTGCAAGTAAAAATGAGCAGCAACGAGCTCGGGCTCAAATTGACGAACCAACTAGATCGCCAATAAAACCTGAGGAACCTAGGCGTATGAATGTGAAACCGGCTACTTACGATGGTACTACATCATGGCTTGATTTCAGATCTCATTTTGAGGCGTGTGCTTAACTTGGACAATGGAGTGCGGAGGAGAAAGGGCTATATCTTTCAGTGTCCCCACGAGGGCTGGCGCAAGGAATCCTAGGTAATTTAAGCGAAAATGAGCAGCTCAATTACAGTGAGCTCACACGCGTTCTCAATGACCGCTTTGCTCCTCCTGATCAAATGGAGCTTTATAAAATGCAACTAAGGGAGAGACAACAGAAAGCATCTGAGTCATTACCAGAACTCGGACAACATATAAGACGACTCACAAATCTCGCTTACCCTACTGTCCCTGCTGACGTGCGAGAAACACTGGCAAAAGATCAATTTATTGATGCTCTTGTCAGCTCAGAAATGCGTCTTCGTATTAAGCAGGCAAGGCCTGTTAATCTCAACGATGCCGTTAGACATGCTATTGAACTTGAAGCATATTTCAAGGCAGAAGGAAAGCTGCGAGAGTCTAGAGGATACATGCAAAACGTAAATACCGCTGATAAAGCACCAACGAAAGAAACGGAAGCCATTCATTCCATTTTAGATGAGTTAGTCAGTCCATGAAGAAAATGGAAGAAAAGATTAAGTCATTTGAGGTTAGGAATAGCTCTCACAATAAAGATAAAACTGATCGTCAGAACTGGAGGAAAAATGTCACTTGCTATAATTGTGGTGGTAAGGGTCATATAAAAAGGGAATGTAAGAAGTCCAAAAGTGCTTTGAGTAAAGGACGAGTCCAAGAAATACAGGGGTCATCTGCAAATGTGCAAACACAGGGAAACTGCGGTGTAAATGGCTATCTCGGGAGTACTGGACTCTTTCTTGAGGCCCTTGTGGAGAAAGTAGGTGCCACATTACTCGTCGATACAGGTGCTTCTTTGACCATCTTATCTAAAAGGATATATGACAGCCTTTCGGGAAAACACTCCCTGGATCCCATTCAAAAGTCAATCACGGGTGCAAGAGGTGAAGCGTTATTTGTATATGGTAGAACACAAATACTCATTAGCGTAGGAAATAGGTTATACAACATCACGGCTGCTACTGCTGACATCAGTATAGATGGAGTTCTAGGACTGGACTTCATGAGCATAAATAACTGCACTATCAATGTGTCAGAGCGGAAGATGATAATTGAGAAGGAAACAATCCGACTCTTAAAAAGTGGGCATTATGGATGCTACAGGATTGCAGTTGCTGAAAATATAAATATACCATCGAGAAGTGAAATTATTACTTACTGCAATGTGGTCAAACCAAATGATGCTAGCCTATTAGAAGGAGTGAGTTTGATTGAGCCAGACGATGAGTTCCTTGCATCTGAAAGAGGACTTGTTGGTAAAGTGTTGGTACAAAATACAGACAAGGTCCCTGTTCGCATTATGAACATTTCAAACGAGGTAAAAGTTGTAAGGTCCGGAACAGTTGTGGCCAACATGACCCTAATTAATGATATAATTGAGGAGACCCGTGCACCAGACACCAAAAAGCCAAACATCACAGGGAAACTTCCACCTCATTTACAGAACCTTTTACAGCGCTCAAGCTCATGTCTTACTCGAGAACAGAAACAATGTGTGAGAAAATTTCTTGCACAGCATTATCTTTATTTGCTTCTGATGATAAAGACCTGGGACACACCAGCCTTGTGAAGCACAAAATCGATACCGAATCGAAAGCTGCGATCAAAAAACAACTGAGAAGGACTCCTGTACATCTTGAGGACACCATGGATCAACACATAGATGACATGTTGCAAAGAGGGGTTATAGAAAAGTCATCAGGCCCATGGGCATCACCAGTCGTTCTAGTTCGCAAAAAGGATGGCACTACAATATTTTGCGTCGATTATAGAAAACTAAACGAGGCCACAGTCAAAGACGCATACCCACTTCCTCGAATAGATGAGACATTAAACCATCTGGCCGGAGCAAGCTGGTTTTCTACTCTAGATCTACTGTCGGGGTACTGGCAGGTGGAAACGGAGGCAAGGGATCAAGCAAAGACGGCATTTATAACTAAACGTGGCCTTTTCCAGTTTAAGGTAATGCCATTTGGGTTATGTAATGCACCAGCAACATTCGAACGACTCATGGATACTATCCTAAGCGGCCTTCAATGGACAACTTGCTTGGTGTACCTCGATGACATAATCGTACTCGGGAAGTCATTTGATGAAATGATGGTGAATCTTGAAAATGTGTTTACAAGGTTATCATCTGCCGGTTTGAAGATGAAAGCTAAAAAGTGCAATTTATTTGCCAAAGAAGTTGAGTACTTGGGACACATTATCTCGGAACAAGGTGTATCAACAGATCCGAAGAAAATTGAGACCATCAAGACTTGGACTAAACCTACTTCGGTGAAAGAGCTTCGATCATTCTTGGGTCTTTGCAGTTACTATCGTCGATTTATTAAGGGATTTACCACAGTAGCCAAACCGTTGCACAAATTGACTCACAAAAACACGAAGTAGATATGGTCAAAGGAATGCCAGGAGGCTTTCGACTCATTGAAACACCACCTTATAAATTCACCAATTCTAGCATATCCCGACTTTGGGAAATCATTTATATTGGACACCGACGCAAGCGATAGTGGTATTGGAGCAGTCCTTTGTTAGATGATTGAAGGCGAAGAGCAAGTAGTAGCCTATGCGAGTCGAACTCTCTCCAAAACAGAACAAAAATATTGTGTGACTCGTAAAGAACTTTTAGCAGTGGTCACTTATGTTAAGCACTTTCGACATTATCTGTATGGAAGAGAATTTACAGTCCGAACAGATCACAGTTCATTGCGTTGGCTTATGAACTTTAAGGACCCGGAGGGACAGTGGGCAAGGTGGCTTGAAACGCTGGCAATGTTCAATATGAAAACTGAACACAGACCAGGCTCTCGACATCGTAATGCGGATGCTCTCAGCAGGAAAACGTGCAAGAAATGTAGCTTCATATCTGAGCTCAATGAGGTATGCAACACAAATGTGGGGTGTAACACTTTGGAAATGACTCCTGTTGATGACGTCATAGGAGAAGAGGAGAAAAACATTTCTGATCTTCAGAAAAAAGACATTGAAATCAGCAAAGTGAGGAGTTGGTTGGAACAAAAAGTGGGACCGGAACCCCTGGAATTGTCGTCGGGAGGACCGATGTTGAAGTCTTTATGGTCCCAAAGATCACTTTTGGAGGTGAGAGGTGATTTGCTCTGCCGAAGATGGACTGATAAAGAGGGATCCACCCTCCAAGCTATTGTGCCTTTCAGCGAGAGACGACATATACTCAATTACAGCCATGGCCACAAGACCGCAGGCCACCTTGGAGTGACAAAGACTCTAAGTAGAATAAGACAAGCATTCTACTGGCCTGGGCTACAAAGAGATGTCAGACAGTATATAGCTGGTTGTGAGATCTGCATGAAATCAAAGAGCCCGAACAAATCTCTGAGAGCTCCAATGCAGCTCGTAGGAGCTGGAATACCAATGGAACGTATAGCAATGGACATTGTAGGGAAACTCCCGCGCACTGACAGAAACAACAGATACATTTTAGTTGTTTCTGATTATTTCACCAAATGGGTCGAAGCATTTTCTATACCAAATATGGAAGCAGCAACAGTGGCAGATATAGTTGCAAAAGAAGTTGTTGCAAGGTTTGGAGTTCCATGTGTTATACACTCGGATCAAGGGAAGCAATTTGAAGGCAAAGTATTCACAGAAATGTGCAAAGTTCTCAACATTAAAAAGGCCCGTACGACGCCCTACCATCCCCAATCAGATGGGATGGTGGAGCGATTCAATAAGACACTGCTCTCGATGCTTCGCACCTTGGTGGATGAGAATCAGAAGAACTGGGACGAGCTCCTCCCATTCGTTCTGATGGCATACAGATCTGTTGAACAGGAGACTACAGGATCTAGTCCAAACTACCTAATGTTTGGAAGAGAAGTAACAACTCCTCTTGAAGTCATGTACAAAATGCCAAATTTAATGAGGAACATTCCCCCAAATCAATGGGCATGGGAACTGAAAGAGAAGCTAGAAGCTGCTCATAGCCTTGTGAGACAGCACACAGCGCAAGCTATGCTGCGACAGAAGTCGCTGCATGACCAGAAACTCTATTTTCAGTCATTCAAACCCAGTGACGAAGTTTACGTGTATTTTCCTAGGTACCAAGTTGGAAAATCTCCAAAGCTCACACAGTTTTGGAGAGGTCCATTTGCTGTTGAGGCAAAACTGTCAGATTTAACTTACAAAGTTAGGTGTGGTTCAAAGGGTAAACCGCAAGTTATACATGTGGACAGAATGCGTCTCAAAAGAAGACAGGAACTGTCACACGAGAAATGTGTTGAAAAAGAAAATCCAATTGATTCAATACCAGAAAGAATTGACCAATCTGACTCAGTACAAGGGTACAAAGAGAGCAACGATAAGAGTTATGAGCAAATAGACAAGATTCTTAACAAGCAATGTCTCATTCCTGAAGCAAGATTAAGAAAACCACCAAAGTGGCTTTCAGATTATGAAAGATTTTGAAATGTATGTTATTTCATTTACAGAAGATGCCTCCAAACACAAATACTACTACAAAGAAGGAATTTAAATGTCCCATGTGCCCAGTTAAAACGTATAATCTGGGAGCCATGAAGGAACATTTAGCAAGTTGTGGCTTACAGAAGATGGAAAAGAAGTACACTTGTACAGCAGGTACTTGTACTTACCGTACCAACAGACTGGCGAATTTGAATAGACATCGGAAACGACATGAGACAAAGGCCAAAGAGTCCGATGGAGAATGGGCTAAAAATGATCCAGGGAATCTCAGTGAAATCTTGGGAGATTTAAGTACAGACAGTGATGCAGACGTTACCCAGGGAATCAATTCTTCATTCACTGGGTGTGACTATATACCTGTGAGGAAGCCGACTCGACCTGCTAAGGTATTTGTTCCACCACCAAAACCGGTGTTGCCATCAGTACAGGAGGTACCAAGTTACGATTTACCGACTGTATCAGTAGTAACACCTGAAGTCCTGCAAAGTGAAATTCTGTCATCCACGAGAGCATCGTCATCTGTAGTGACCAGCAATTCACCGACAGCAACGCAAATTGAACATGCCACTTCGGAGTTACCTCCCCGACGTATGGCTGCGAGTTTGCATCCACCTAGGTTTGCTTTAAAGCGAAGTCGTCTCGACAATATTGAAAGAGTGGACGTTGGGACTCAGACGTTGCAACCAGCTCAGAAGACGACTCGTTGGACAATTACAAGGTGGACAGATAATGGGAAAGACTATGAGGAGATTCAGCTGGTAGAGGACCTATTCGGTGCTATATAAGATTTTCGTGTCATTGACTTATTACGTTAACAAATTAGTGTAGATTTTTGTTGTTGTTGCAAACATTGTTCAAAGCTGTGAGAAAACAGCAGTGAAACGAGTTTAATTTTTATATCTTTCTTGTAACTTTTCTTGAAATGCTCATATTAAAATCATTTGAAAAACCTGTCCAATGTTGAGTTATGCGATGACGCATATTTTTATTGAGGCGTGGGTAATGAAACGAATTTAGTATTATCTCTGGGTAATAAATGTATTCCTATATATTCCTTAAATCGAGCTAAAGTTGTGAATCCGGAAGTGGATTGAAAGTTACCGATACATTGAACAATCAAATAGCTAGATTTTAGCCAATCATAATGCTCAGTCACTATCCAATCAGCTTGAAGCTGTAGGGTAAAAATACTGCGAAACAAAGTCAGTCTACACTTATCTGGACCAAGAAGAACATCGCTTAAAAGAGAAAGCTTAACAACGGTAAGGTATAGACGTGGCTGAATAAGTCTTTCCTATACAAAGTCAGTAATAATATAACTTTATTAAATACTTTACATAGGAATGAGACATTGCTCACCTTTACCCTTACTTCCGCTACATTATTCTCATTAATACAGACTGAGTCAAATTGAGCAAAGACAAACATTGAGCAATATTGAGTAATTGAAGTGAGTAATTTTGAGTTGATCAAATTTTGCTATAATTGTGCGTGATTTCATTGTTCTTTGTAAAATAGCTAATCATTGGAACTGATCACTGTCTCAAATCATTTTACTGCCAATCACTGTTCAATATCTCGGAATAAAGCCGAGAGGACCCACATCGCTAATCAATATTTTGAGCAAGTAGCTCAGTCTAAATTGAGAAACCACGGTTGCACGTTACATATATACTACCCCTTTTCCCGGAGTTGCCATTTTCTGAAACCCTCTCTCCCACCAATTGTGACATTATGTTGTTTCGCAAATATATATATATATATATATATATATATATAAATGAAAAAATAAAATACCGAAAAAGAAATAACCTTTCAAAACTTATTGTTTTTTCTTTGGTATTCACGGTGTCCGAATAGGGTCATTTGCAAAAGCGAGACTGCGCGTTTGGTCACAACACGCCGTCACGCCAACAAACAACGCGCCTCCCCACTTTCACGCCGACAAGCAACGTGTCTTCGCGCCGACAAGCAACGCACCATCGCGACGTCACGCCAACAGGCAACGCACCTTCGCGCCGACAAGCAACGCGGCTTCACATTAACACAACTCGTCTTCGCGCAGACAAGCGCGAGTTGTGTAAAGTTGTGTTAGCGTGACGGCGCGTTGGTTGTCGGCGCGAAGGCGGGTTGTGTAAAGTTGTGTTAGCGTGACGGCGTGTTGCTTGTCGGCACGAAGGTGAGTTGTGTAAAGTTGTGTTAGCGTGACGGCGCGTTACTTGTCGGCGCGAAGGTGAGTTGTATAAAGTTGTGTTAGCGTGACGGCGCGTTGCTTGTCGGCGCGAAGGCAAATTGTGTAAAGTTGTGTTAGCGTGACGGCGCGAATGCGAGTTGTGTACAGTTGTGTTAGCGTAACGGCGCGTTGCTTGTCGGCGCGAAAGCGAGTTGCTTATTGGTATGACGGCGTGTTGTGACTAACGCGCTCTCACGCTTTTGCAAATGGCATATCCGGACACCACAAAAAGTAAATATGCATATCACAAGATTTGAATTTCATCGCTTTCAAACCCTAAAACTACACAAAACATTCCATTCCAAACACATTTAAAGTAGTTTTAGGCATGAAAAGAATTAATTTTGCTGAAAAAATGAAAAAGTTTAGAAACATGAGTTGTGTACTTTAAGTTTGATTTTGACGCATATAATATTTTCCGCATAAATCATATATATGCTGGGTTGGTTGGGATTCCATCGATTCCTCTACATGCTATCAATTTTACTCTGCAAAACACTTATAAGTTTAAACATATAGTCAATCATGCACTGTAATTTTACTTAGGTTCCCTTTGAACAAAATGATCTGAGAATTTTCCATATAATTTTGAATAAAAACAACATTTACTGTTCTGAAGATGTGTAATGAAGTAAGAAACTTTGCTTACGTTAAAAGGATTCTCGGTTCCCTTACGCCACAAGATTTTCACCCCCTACGCCACACGAGGTTTTGGGTCAAATACTCGGCATATCATGATTTTGTGTTGGTTTCTTCAGTTGAATATTGAGTTCCCATTCAAAGGAAATGTTTCTGGTAAAAAAAAAACTTGGCACTTTATGCAGATTTCTCATTAAGTACACCGAAAACTATACCCGGTGCCTACCCTACTTGTATATTGTCGAAGTGTTTGAGTATTTTAAAGAGTTCTAGGCTCCCCAATACTAGTGTTATCTTGTCAATAACCAGTGTCTTCCGTGCAAAACTTTTGGCTATCTACATGTAAATTGATTTTGATTAAACACAGTCAGTCTTTGAATATTTATTGGCCTACTTTCTTCGCTTCGAATTCACATCCCCCCGCTACACCGATCACGGTCCCCGCATGTGGCATTGTACACGGTGGTTGTGTCAACGTTGAAATAACGTTCGTGTTTCAATCATTAAAGGTTATGACTATCCAACATTGTATCAGCGTTGAAACATCGTTTAAATGATATTCCCTCACGACTTTTGGTGTACATTCTATTACGTCGTGTTTTAAATAATCATTGAATTATACTGATGTAGTACGTATATGTGTTTACTGTTGAAACAACCCCTCACTTCTCTACTCTCCGTCACCAATATCCTACAAATGTATCCGTTTTCCTCTCATATTCCACAAAACTGAGTAAACTATTGATTAGGACGAAAATAGTATGTTAGACTGTTTATAAATAAAGACCGATATAGATTAAGCCAAAGACTGATATAAATTTAGCCAAAGACTGATATAAATGTAGCCAAAGACCGATATAGATTTAGCCAATTGCTGTTTGCTGCCATGCCTGCACATCCACTCATATATTGCTTTTTACCGCCGAAATTTTTCGGAAGAAGAAACCACTATATGCGCATGCCCGTTTGTTAAATGAGCTACCTGCTGACATTTGGTGCTGAGTGAAGTACGAAATTGGATACTATACGGAGCGATGTTTGGACGGACCGAATCAAGGCCCTAACGGTAACTCATATGTAAAAGGGAAACGTCAAAATCAGCAAAAGTAAAAGATATCGGAACTAGAAAATTTTGGAACTCTTCAGAAAAAGAAGTTACGAAAATTATGCGTCACTTGGACAACTCTTGTATACAAATTAGTAATGGCTAAAAACGACTCATTTCTTATACAAAGATATCTGTCTGGTTTGAAGATTATTTTTCAGAATATTGCAAGTGAAAGCATTAGTACTTAAAATGCATGAGTTATTGGATTAAATTTCTGATGTTTGGTAGCGGAGATAAAAAAAAAGAAGTTTATTTTCTCTGCTGTATGTACGTATGTGGATATTTACTTAAATGAGTTTTTCTCGAGTCAATAAAACAACCGACCGCTATTAAATGATATAGATAATCACAAGTTATGCATCGATCTCCAGACATGTACATGCAGCGACATGCACCCCCCCCCCACTACATACAACGTTTGTTATTAGTTCATGCATAGATCGATTTATTAGCTGATCACTTCTTATAGTGGTAGTGAATTGTAGTAGAAATATAAGTTGTATTAAGGTTGAACCGATGAATTGAACTCATAACATGTACTGTTCTTCTCCGTTTGCTCCCCACCCCTCATCTTTAAAAGAAACGACGCTAAACTGTGCCTGAACTCACTATATCTGATAGTAACTAAGTAAGGCTTGTTTAATGAAAAGTTGCCCTAATTAACGCAGAAAACTTGATTTCGTTGAGTATACTAAACGCGACAGAAATGGAGACGAAATAATGGTTCCGATTTTCCGTAATACGAGTTATCATACGGACACCGCCATTTTCTCATTCATTAGTTACTAAACAATTATTCATGTTTTAATTTTGATTGGCAAAAATATGAGACTCTGGCATGCAATTTGGAAATTAAGGTAACTCCATACTCGCAGTTTTATCTGATACAAGTTTAAAATGTGTATTTATTTTCATTCATTAGAGTTAAAACTAACAAATTATCAAATAAAATACATAGGTCATCATACTTTTTAAGATACGAGACGTACTTAAACAGAACCGTATATCAACATCAGAAAATTGCAAGTTTCCTTAAACAGCGTTATTAAAATTCCATACAAACTGGTTATGACGATATAGTAACATTCATAACAATTTCATGAAACTGTATCTTCACAAAAATATACAAAATGTCTGTAAAAAATAAATGAAATCATCGCATAACAGACTTGATAAAGAAACCAATAGAAATAGAGTTATTGCCCTTGGATTCAATATTTTGAAACGTATTATTGATTATTCATCTATAACTTAAACTTTTGAAATATTTTATTTTAAACAAGATTTTTTACAATAACAATTGGAAAATATTCCATAAAAATTATGTTCCTATCATGCATAAATGTAAATATATCATTGATTTTGCAAAATCTTATGACATCACAGGTGGGTGTAAATATTTTCAATACTCAATTTTGTTCAAAGTAAACAGTATGATCATTTTATACCAGTTTTTTGTTTGGTTTGCAACGTTGATATGAGGTTGGAAGGTGGTTGCATTTGAAAGTTTTAATGACGTTGAATGGACAACGTTGAAGTCTGACGAATTGTTTTGACGTTGATATTTCAATCGGAACTTCTTGAATGTCTCGCACACTCGACTTAGATCTTAGTCAGGTTCCCGAGACCCCTCTGCATTCATAATAAATACAGAGGGTTCTCGGGAACCTGACTACTTAGATCTATATCGAGCGCGCGAGACATTCGAAGAGTTCCGATTGGTTGATATTTTGTTGGATTTGAAAGTTACAATGACGTTGAAGTAACAACATTGTATTAACATTGAAACCAATCGGATAACGCGCTCGTCCTTTTCTGTAACCGGTAAGAAGACTCGGACGTAGATCGGCGCAGGAATTGCATCAAATCGAAGCATTTCTTCGCCGGAAGCACACTCGTGGATGAGGTTAAAAGGCCAAAACCAAATCCCTGAATAATGTGTTATTTCGATTTTCACCACAAATTCAGTTTTGGTATCATTAATGTCTTATTCATTATATTACATAAACATATATGTGGAAATTGGTAGCGGTAAAATACCTTAAATATGTATGGTATATTGGATGCATTTGAAAGTATAATGTACGACTGTGACGTTATACACTGTGGACCATCGTGACCATCATGGTGAAAAGGTTTTTGAAGCGACCGGTCTATTCATTTTTCTCAAAAACAACATAAATGAGAGTTTTCTTTGTCTATCACATATCGCACGGAACGGACAGAGTATTAAGAAACAGAATATGCCCCATACTTTGAATGAAAGTAGTCACTTTTCTCAAACACTCGTGTTTAATATCGAGTACCTAAGCAAATTCGCACGGCTGTTTGCTTCATGAACTGATTCAAGGTTGGAATTAATTTGAGAAAGAACCATGATAATGTGTCACCAGAATATAATAAGACATTCAATTTCTTACTAAATTGGGGATCATAATAGTCTTTATTTTGACGAAATGCTTGAAAATGAAAATAATTCAGGGTGAAATGTAAGTAGACCCAATACAGGGTTGGTTAGGGGGGGGGCGCAACTTGAAGTCCCCAGCAGGGCCAAGGCGAAGTTCTGATGGTGGCCAGGAGCTCCTGGATTTTTGCAGATTTTATAGTGCTTGAAATATGTCTCCTATGTAGTCATTTTTACTATTTTCTCTCATTTTGATAAGGTGAGATTGATAAAATTACATGTACGTAGATTGTAAGGGTTTTTGGAAAAAAATGTAAGTTCTCCCAATAAAAGAAATTAATAAAAGAAAATAGAAAGATTTTGTGATCAAGAGTGGAGGAAATTGTTGTTTCTTTTATCGTTTACATTTTTCTAAACAAGAGACCACGATTTACCTTACATTTGAAAAAAAAAATTAGGAAGGGGGTGGGATCGACTGCGCCCCCTTAAATCCGCCACTGCAATATCAATAAATAGATACAAAATAGATAGTTGGGCAAACACCGACCCCTGGACACTAGTCTCATTGTGTTGATTTTAATTGACAGGTGATTATGGTGTTAGTCTCATTGTGTTGTTTTTGATTGACAGACAAGTTATTATGTGTTAATCTCATTGTGTTGTTTTTGATTGACAGACAGGTGATTATGGTGTTAATCTCATTGTGTAGTTTTTGATTGACAGGTGATCATAGTGTTAATCTCATTGTGTTGTTTTTGATTGACCAACAGGTGATTATGGTGTTGACACAGTTAGAAAGGAGTGCCTCGTACCACCTGTCTCGGCGCTTGGTTCACCGCATGCACTGGTCACAAACGGGTCTGGCCGACTGGGCCACCGCAGGAGTCAACCACGATCCACCACTGACGCTGCACGTAATGGGACTCCACGCACCTCGGCCATTGTAGAGAACGTTTACCACCAATCACCGCAGGAAGTCGCCATAATTCGCTATTGAAAGACTTAAAAGGTTGCTATGATGCTACAGGTATTGCACGTATGGAACACACAACATGAACAGACAATTTGTTGCCTAGTGTTGAGAATTGGTGGTAGACCGCTACGAGAATCGTTTCAATAGATGGGATTAGAGAAGTTTCTTCAGAACACGAGGATTAGGAGCATTAAAGGGGAGGAGTCAATGGAAAATGACCAGAGTTCATTGCTACAGCTGCACTCAAAAGATAATCTCTTTGTTTTCCATGAAACCTTATTCCACAGGAATCTATAGAGTTGTACAAAGTATCACTGTGTGAAGTTTGTCAGTCTGGTACGATTTTACACTATTGCAATGTGTGAGATCGTGTAGTACGGGTTTTTATAGTTACTGTGATGTATGGAACAGGATGAAATGAAAAATGAAGACCCGGGCCCTAATCTCAAATTCCAATTGCCTGTGGGCATCTTGTTTAAGAAGTTAAGTTTTCTAAAACATTTACAGGTTATTTTTATGTTTATTTTGTTACTAATAGTGTAACTGGTTTATGTATATATTGAACAAATCATCACAGTGCATGATGTTACCATTAATCAAATAGAGTATTTCAGATTCATACAGCTATGGTCATAGAGACCATGCACATTTAAGGAATTCTAAAATCAATGGGGCCTATCCATTCTCTGTGTGTGACAGCCATCTATTTCGTTGCCAGATTTAAAGATTTATTTTTATGACCAACAATAGGTTGTTAGTTGTACTATACTATTGATGCGACATTGTCGTTCAGCATTTCCTGTTTAAATTCCAGTATTTCATCCCAAAGCATTATCAATGGTTGTGAATGATATGTGCTTTTGTATATTTTATTTTTGTATCAGCACGTGTACAGTTTCATTTTATACTTTTACATGAGCGAGTAGTTTTCTAACCTTTATTATGTGTACATGTGAATTATTTTATCTGCGATAACACAAGTAGAGTGGTATTCATTTTACACAAAACTTGAGTCAAGAAGTGCCGAAGCACACCAAGTTGTTTTTTTTTTTTTTCATTGTAGAAATAATTTGTTATTATTAAAAACTACATTGTTATGTAATAATTTATTTTATGCATTTTCATCATATGAGCCGTGTGTTTGGTGATTTTCGACCAATCACTGAAGATTCGTTAGACATGCACATCAATATTTGTTATGAATAAGCTTTGTCGGTGTTAAAACAACACTTCTATGGATACCTACTGTCCATAATGATGATAAAAGACTGGAAATTTTTACTGAATTTGGAAGTCAGGAAAAAGAATTGTTAACTAATACGCATCTTTATCATAGATTATGAGTTTAGTAAAATATTTAATTTTGCATTATACAGTTTAGTAAAACTTTGTTGGAAAAAAGGATGATGCTAAACTGTGTGATAGGATATAAGTGCATTACATTGCATTATTAGATGTCAGCTGTTTATTAATTGTGTTTAAGTCGTTGACATGTATAGCTGTACGATGAAATAAGTTATTGTAAATATTTTTCCTTTGCTCAAGAGCATGACTTGGTGCAATGCCTTACAAACTCTTGATTGTAAACCAATTTCTGCACTTTGAGCCTTTAAGAGTTGGATTCACTTTTTTTGTAAATACATGTATGTACATTGAGACATCAGGGATTAAATATAGAACCAAAAAATTGTCAGTGGCAGGTTGTAGGATATATTTGATTGAATCAATATTTTGACGTGGCATTTATGTTGATTGATGACTATAGATAGTACCACAACTTAACTACCTCTGATCCAGGTGTAAACTGAAACTAACGATGCTAGTGACTATCTCGTAAATAATCTCGTAAGTATGTCACTGAAGGAAGCCTATGTGGCTTTGATGTATCTACTGGACATTGGTCACTGGTCATTCATTGTGTATTGGACTGGACATAGGTCCCTGACCATTGAGTACTGGACATAGGTCCCTGACCATTGAGTACTGGACATAGGTCCCCGACCATTGACTACTGGACATAGGTCCCTGACCATTGACTACTGGACATAGGTCCCTGGCCATTGACTACTGGACACTATGCATGAGTAGACAGTACAGGTACCACATGAAAGTCCAATATTTGATACAACAGTTATTCAACAATTGGAAACAAATAGTGATTTCACAAAAAAATGAAAAATATCAAGTGTGAAGTGCTAAATACAAAATTCTGTCTACATGATAAAGACGTATCGTTTGTCTTTAAGAAATGTTCTAAATCCTCCCATGAAATGGTTTTGAAGTGTTTTCCTGTACAGTCAAACTTACTTATTATATAAATTCATTAAAGCGAATATTTGGCTATAATGAAGTAACTTGGATACAGATTGATTTTAAACAGTTGGCCATAGCAGGTTCATTGCTTAAATAGCTCATGACAGACACTTTTTGATATATGTCATTTGATGATATTCATCAATTGTTGATTTTTTTTTTATTTTTGCAACATGGAGAGCCATAGTATAATAATATATACCTGATATGATCTCAGTTTGAGTGTTAGAAACATTTTAATAATGTGCAGGTGATAATTAATTCTCATTTTGTTTAATATTAATAATTTTCTTTTGCTATTTCAATTTTTTTAGACAAAGAAATCTCCAAAAAGAGTTTCTGTACTTCTTTTTACCAGGCATGTTTTCATTTTGATTATAAGATAGTGCTACTTTCGTTTTGATTGTATGGTAGTACTACTTTTGTTTTTGATTGTAGGGTAGTCCTGTTTTCCTCCCAGTAATGAACATGGGTTATGTTTTAGAGATGTTCTTTGTGCAATATGTGATAATTCTAAAGATTTTAATAAAATATCAACATTCTCCTGAAGGTTTGATTTAGTATTTTATGTCCATTACCGCCACTAGAAACTGATTGCAACTGGAAACTTACCATTTACAGAAGCGCAATACCATTGAAAGAAAATGGCCACTACTAAGAACTGCCTATAGGAACTGACCATTACTATAAACAAACTGCCTACAGGAACTGAACACCACTATAAACAGTCTACAGGAACTGACCACCGCTATAAACAAACTGTCTATAGGACCTGACCACTGCTATAAACAAACTGTCTATAGGAACTGACCATCACTATAAACAACTGTCTATAGGAACTGACCATTACTATAAACAAACTGCCTACAGGAACTGAACACCACTATAAACAAACTGTCTATAGGAACTGACCATTACTATAAACAAACTGCCTACAGGAACTGAACACCACTATAAACAAACTGTCTATAGGAACTGACCATCACTATAAACAAACTGTCTATAGGAACTGACCACCACTATAAACAAACTGTCTATAGGAACTGACCATTACTATAAACAAACTGTCTATAGGAATTGACCATTACTATAAACAAACTGTCTATAGGAACTGACCACCACTATAAACAAACTGTCTATAGGAACTGACCATTACTATAAACAGTGTATAGGAACTGACCACCACTATAAACAAACTGTCTATAGGAACTGACCATTACTATAAACAAACTGTCTATAGGAACTGACCACCACTGTAAATAGTCTGTAGGAACTGACCACCACTATAAACAATCTGTCTATAGGAACTGACCACTACTATAAACAAACTGTCTATAGGAACTGACCATCACTATAAACAAAATGTCTATAGGAACTGACCACCACTATAAACAGTCTATAGAAACTGACCACTACTATAAGCAAACTGTCTATAGGAACTGACCACCACTATAAATAGTCTATAGGAACTGACCACCACTATAAATAGTCTATAGGAACTGACCACCACTATAAATAGTCTATAGGAACTGACCACCACTATAAATAGTCTGTAGGAACTGACCACCACTATAAATAGTCTATAGGAACTGACCACTACTATAAACAAACTGTCTATAGGAACTGACCACCACTATAAATAGTCTATAGGAACTGACCACCTCTATAAACAGTCTATAGGAACTGACCACCACTATAAATATTCTATAGGAACTGACCACCACTATAAACAGTCTATAGGAACTGACCACCTCTATAAATAGTCTATAGGAACTGACCACCACTATAAATAGTCTATAGGAACTGGCTACCTCTATAAATAGTTTATAGGAACTGACCACCTCTATATATAGACTATAGGAACTGACCACCACTATAAATAGTATATAGGAACTGACCACCACTATAAACAGTCTATAGGAACTGACCACCTCTATAAACAGTCTATAGGAACTGACCACCACTATAAATAGTCTATAGGAACTGACCACCACTATAAATAGTATATAGGAACTGACCACCTCTATAAACAGTCTATAGGAACTGACCACTATAAACAAACTGCGTATAAGAAACTGAATACCAAGAGGAACAGAAAACTACAAAGTGACCACTACTGTTTGATGACAAGTTTTGCAACATACATTGTCATCTATGACAATTTATCTTAACATTCACCACACAAACACAAAGGTCAATAATATGACCTTGAAGTCAAGGTTATAAATGATCCACTGTGATACTAGATGCATTATCTCATGGTCCATCCGTATGCAAAAAATAAAGTTAAGGTTTCGTTAAAAGATTAAAAATAAAATGCAAAGTGAACATGGAATTAAATGACGTGTCAACTATTGCGACCTGCTTTGCTGGTAATGAAATTCAGCGAGTCGGTGGTTCATGGTGATATTTCAATTGTTCTACATCATTATAACTTGAGTTTTCTGTCCTTCGGATGAGACGGCAAAAACTGAGGTCCCGTAACACAGCAGGTGTGGCACGATAAAGATCCCTCCCTGCTCAATGGCCATAAGCGCCGAGCATAGGCCTAAATTTTGCATCCCTTCATCGGCAGTAGTGACGTTTCCATATGAGTGAAATATTCTCGAGAGGGATGTTAAACAATATTCAATCAATCAATCTTAATAAGATTAAAGACATTAATGGCTAACTAACTACACAACGTCATCACAAACTGGATGACTTCAGTTTCTCCATCGTCAACTCTCCATACGTACCTTTACATCTCTTTATGTAACAATATTCCATTATCACCTGCTGCATATAATTTGATTACGGATTACTCCGTTTAAACACCTGATCGAGATATGGGGCTCACGGCGGGTGTGACCAGTCAACAGTGGGTGCTTACTCCTCCTAGGTACCTGGTCCCACCTCTGGTATGTCCAGGGCCCCGTGTTTGCCCTACTTTTGATTTTGCATTCTTTTGAGGAATTATGAGATTGATTACTGTTCACTTTTTCATCACGATACCTTGCGGTTTTCTTGATAAGTCATAGCTTGATGGGGGCAAAAATTCCAATTTTGTTATGGCAACCGAATGTATTGAAAAGACGAAATGTACACAAATGTGATAAGTCATAGCTTGATGGGGGCAAAAATTCCATTTTTGTTATGGCAAACAAATGTATTGAAAAGACCAATGTGCTCTAAAAATTAATAATTTGACCTCAAGGTGAAAGACAGATTCATGTTGAAAGTGACTCGTGGTGGTTATCTGGATTCAGCTTGATATCGATATATACGTATGCCAAATATTCTATTAAGCTTGTGTTACGAGGTGTATTGTAAAATAAAACAGGAAGAACAGACAATCTCTACAACACAGGGTGTAGTCATGGAATTAATCTTGTTTTCTCACATAAATTACTTCAATTTAAGAGCATTTGAATGTTGCACAACATACTGTGTGTCCTTTCTATACAATGTTCACTGTCGCAGCTTTATTTTCTGTCTAGAATGATGTGTCTTCTTTTATTCCAAACGTCAAAAATCGCAAAACATTTGTTCAGGAGGACAATGCACTCTGAAGGATGGTTAGATGAAACTTTTTACCAACAGTTCAGTTTTAAAAAGGGAACGGATGCCACATCGTTTGCTTTCAAAGAGAACAGTGCGGAATCGATTGAAGTCGTTTGGCATTCATGCAAGAAAACCCATAAAGAGACTCTTGCTTACACCCACATTGATTTTGAGTACGGATAACTCCGTTTACCTGATCAAGATATAGGGCTCACGGTGGGTGTGACCGGTCGACATGGGATGTTTACTCCTCCTAGGCACCTGACCCCACCAGTGGCGGATTTAGGGGGTGGGGGTAGAACCCCCTCCCCCCGCTCTTCTTTTTTTTTTTACCGCACCCAAACCTATAAAGGATGTGGTGACTATAAATGAAAGGAAGAGGAACAAAAATTTCAGTCAAAAATGCATTAAAATGCACCATTTTAAATCAATCATTTTAAAAAAATTTCCGGGGGAGGAAATTTTTTTAAAGTCGGAAATGCATTAAAATGCACCATTTTAAATCAATTTTAAAAAAAATTCCCACGGGAGAAACAAGAATTTCAGTCGAAAATGCATTAAAATGCACCATTTTAAATCAATTCGGACCAACCCAACCCCCCTTTTGGGCCTCCCCCCACAGTAAGGTCTAGATCCGCCACTGCCCACCTCTGGTATATCTAGGGACGTGTTTGCCCAACTCTCTATTTTGTATTGCTTATAGGAGTTATGAGATTGATCACTGTTCGTTATCTTCACCTTTCACCCAACCACAAAGCAGCATATATGCAACGGTGTCAAGGTCGCCAACGTTGGAACCTAGCCTCATGGAGGAAAGTCAATTGGACATGGATCGCTTTCTGCTACAAATCACAGGTGGACGAATGCGTGTATGACGGCAACCTAGAATTAGATATGTATAGAGACGATTCCGTTTGGTGGTGGATCAGTTATGGTGTGGGACTGTTTGGTGGTGGATCAGTTATGGTGTGGGATTCCGTTTGGTGGTGGATCAGTTATGCTGTTGAACTGTTTGGAGGTGGATCAGTTATGCAGTGGAACTGTTTCCTACGTCTGTAAGCTGGATCTTATCATAGTTAGGGATAAACATAGTGTTCACAATTCTTGCCGCATGTGTTGTTCCTCATTTTGACAATCACACTGTTCGACAAAGGCTACAGTGTTCATGGATGACAATGCCAGACCATATAGTTCTCGTGCTGTGCAAGGTTTTTTTAATAGCGTAGGGTGTCAGTTGCGAAACTCAGATTTTAATTCTATGGTGTACATTTTTGGACATCATTGGACGCAGAGTTCGTCAAAGGACACCGCCAACTCAAACATTAGATGAATCGACACCGACACTACACCAGGAGTGATGTCACAGACTGATACCACAGCACACCAGGAGTGATGTCACAGACCGACACCAACACCACACCAGGAGTGATGTCACAGACCGACACCGACACCACACCAAGAATGATGTCACAGACCGACACCAACACCACACCAGGAATGATGTCACAGACTGATACCACACCACACCAGGAGTGATGTTACAGACCGACACTACACCACACCATGAGTGATGTCACAGACCGACACTCACCCTACACCAGGAGTGATGTCACAGACCAAAACCGACATTACACCAGGAGTGATGTCACAGACAGACACCACACCAGGAGTGATGTCACAAAAACGACACCGACACCACACCAGGAGTGATGTCACAGACCGACACCGACACCACACCAGGAGTTATGTCACAGACCGACACCAACCCTACACCAGGAGTGATGTCACAGACAGACACCAACCCTACACCAGGAGTGATGTCACTGACGGACACTACACCAGGAGTGATGTCACAGACTGACACTAGACCAGGAGTGATGTCACAGACCGACACCAACCCTACACCAGGAGTGATGTCACAGACCGACACCAACCCTACACCAGGAGTGATGTCACAGACCGACACCGACACCACACCAGGAGTGATGTCAGAGATCAACACTACACCAGGAGTGATGTCACAGATCGACCCTACACCAGGAGTGATGTCACAAAAACGACACCGACACTACACCAAGAATGATGTCACAGACCGACATCGACACCACACCAGGAGTGATGTCACAGACCGACACTACACCAGGAGTGATGTCACAAACCGTCACCGACACTACACCTGGAGTGATGTCACAGACCGACACTACACCAGGAATGATGTCACAGACTGACACCAACACCACACCAGGAGTGATGTCACAGACCGACACCGACACCACACCAGGAATGATGTCACAGACCGACACCGACACTACACCAGGAGTGATGTCACAGACCAACAGCGACACCACACCAGGAGTGATGTCACAGACCGACACCAACACCACATCAGGAATGATGTCACAGACCGACACCGACACTACACCAGGAATGATGTCAGACCGACACCAACCCTACACCAGGAGTGATGTCACAGACCGACACTAACCCTACACCAGGAGTGATGTCACAGACTGACACTAGACCAGGAGTGATGTCACAGACTGACACTAGACCAGGAGTGATGTCACAGACCGACACCAACCCTACACCAGGAGTGATGTCACAGACCGACACCAACCCTACACCAGGAGTGATGTCACAGACCGACACTACACCAGGAGTGATGTCACAGACGGACACTACACCAGGAGTGATGTCACAGACCGACACCACACCAGGAATGATGTCACACCCCGATAGCACACCACACGAGGAGTGATGTCACAGACCGACACTACACCAGGAGTGATGTCACAGACCGACACCACACCAGGAGTGATGTCACGAACCGTCACCGACACTACACCAGGAGTGATGTCACAGACCGACACTACACCAGGAGTGATGTCACAGACCGACACTACACCAGGAGTGATGTCACGAACCGTCACCGACACTATACCTGGAGTGATGTCACAGACCGACACTACACCAGGAGTGATGTCACAGACCGACACCGACACTACACCAGGAATGATGTCACAGACCGACACCAATCCTACACCAGGAGTGATATCACAGACCGACACCAACCCTACACCAGGAGTGATGTCACAGACGGACACTACACCAGGAGTAATGTCACAGACCGACACCGACACCACACCAGGAATGATGTCACAGACCGACACCGACACTACACCAGGAATGATGTCACAGACCGACACCAACCCTACACCAGGAGTGATATCACAGACCGACACCAACACCACACCAGGAGTGATGTCACAGACGGACACTACACCAGGAGTGATGTCACAGACTGACACTAGACCAGGAGTGATGTCACAGACCGACACCAACTCTACACCAGGAGTGATGTCACAGACCGACACTAACCCTACACCAGGAGTGATGTCACAGACGGACACTACACCAGGAGTGATGTCACAGACTGACACTAGACCAGGAGTGATGTCACAGACCGACATCAACCCTACACCAGGAGTGATGTCACAGACCGACACCAACCCTACACCAGGAGTAATGTCACAGACCGACACTACACCAGGAGTGATGTCACAGACGGACACTACACCAGGAATGATGTCACAGACCGACACCACACCAGGAATGATGTCACACCCCGATAGCACACCACACGAGGAGTGATGTCACAGACCGACACTACACCAGGAGTGATGTCACAGACCGACACCACACCAGGAGTGATGTCACGAACCGTCACCGACACTACACCAGGAGTGATGTCACAGACCGACACTACACCAGGAGTGATGTCACAGACCGACACTACACCAGGAGTGATGTCACGAACCGTCACCGACACTATACCTGGAGTGATGTCACAGACCGACACTACACCAGGAGTGATGTCACAGACCGACACCGACACTACACCAGGAATGATGTCACAGACCGACACCAATCCTACACCAGGAGTGATATCACAGACCGACACCAACCCTACACCAGGAGTGATGTCACAGACGGACACTACACCAGGAGTAATGTCACAGACCGACACCGACACCACACCAGGAATGATGTCACAGACCGACACCGACACTACACCAGGAATGATGTCACAGACCGACACCAACCCTACACCAGGAGTGATATCACAGACCGACACCAACACCACACCAGGAGTGATGTCACAGACGGACACTACACCAGGAGTGATGTCACAGACTGACACTAGACCAGGAGTGATGTCACAGACCGACACCAACTCTACACCAGGAGTGATGTCACAGACCGACACTAACCCTACACCAGGAGTGATGTCACAGACGGACACTACACCAGGAGTGATGTCACAGACTGACACTAGACCAGGAGTGATGTCACAGACCGACATCAACCCTACACCAGGAGTGATGTCACAGACCGACACCAACCCTACACCAGGAGTAATGTCACAGACCGACACTACACCAGGAGTGATGTCACAGACGGACACTACACCAGGAATGATGTCACAGACCGACACCACACCAGGAATGATGTCACAGACCGATACCACACCACACCAGGAGTGATGTCACAGACCGACACTACTCCAGGAGTGATATCACAGGCCGACACCGACACTACAGCAGGAGTGATGTCACAGACCGACACTACACCAGGAGTGATGTCACAGACCGACACTACACCAAGACTGATGTCACAGACCGACACTACACCAGGAGTGATGTCACAGACCGACACCGACACCACACCAGGAGTGATGTCACAGACCGACACTTCACCAGGAGTGATGTCACAGACCGACACTACACCAGGAGTGATGTCACAGACCGACACTACACCAGGAGTGATGTCACAGACCGACACCGACACTACACCAGGAGTGATGTCACAGACCGACACCAACACTACACCAGGAGTGATGTCACAGACCGACACTACACCAGGAGTGATGTCACAGACCGACACCGACACCACACCAGGAGTGATGTCACAGACCGACACTTCACCAGGAGTGATGTCACAGACCGACACTACACCAGGAGTGATGTCACAGACCGACACTACACCAGGAGTGATGTCACAGACCGACACCGACACTACACCAGGAGTGATGTCACAGACCGACACCAACACTACACCAGGAGTGATGTCACAGACCGACACTACACCAGGAGTGATGTCACAGACCGACACTACACCAGGAGTGATGTCACAGACCGACACTACACTAGGAGTGATGTCACAGACCGACACTACACCAAGAGTGATGTCACAGACCGACACCGACACTACACCAGGAGTGATGTCACAGACCGACACCAACACCACACCAGGAGTGATGTCACAGACCGACACCGACACTACACCAGGAGTGATGTCACAGACCGACACCGACACTACACCAGGAGTGATGTCACAGACCGACACCGACACTACACCAGGAGTGATGTCACAGACTGACACCGATTCTAGACCAGGAGTGATGTCACAGACCGACCCTACACCAGAAGTGATGTCACAGACTGACACCGATACTAGACCAGGAGTGATGTCACAGACCGACACTACACCAGGAGTGATGTCACAGACCGACACCGACACTACACCAGGAGTGATGTCACAGTCCGACACTACACCAGGAGTGATGTCACAGTCCGACACCGACCCTACACCAGGAGTGATGTCACAGACCGACACTACACCAGGAGTGATGTCACAGACCGACACTACACTAGGAGTGATGTTACAGACACTACTAAATACGTAAATATCCTAGACAGAATTATAGAAAAGCAAAATTTAACAACCCATGCTTTACTAAATGTTGTAAATATCCTAGAGGGATTATAAAACTGTTTGAAAGATTTGGTGGCACGTGAATGTGGTTTTATGTGAAAAAGAAAAGTATAAAATATTACTGAAACAAGCATTAAATAGTCACGGAGCAGGTGTGAAGAAACGGCTGAACCATACACTCGCATCAAACCCAAAGGAACATTGGAAAACTCAAATTAGTAACAAACAAAAATGTGATGAAGACCTGAAAGTTTTATTTGATTTTTACACACCTGGGTGTAGATATGCACCTACTCAGACCAGATGCAAATTTACTTTTGCATGTGTATATTTACTCCTAGTGTATTTTTCGTCATGTGAACGCACACACCGTATACAACGTCACACTCGAGGAGTCGTCACTGTGGATCACGAGGGAGAAGCAAACGCAGTATCACCGAATATGATATCGCTTTTCTCATAAAATACACCGTATATATGCAAACATTATATTGCATAGAGTGTCGTAGACATATCTTGATCAATCAATTTTGTCACCTCGAGTGTGACGTTGTATACGGTGTGTGTGTGTTCACACAGTAAGGGAGTAAGGGAAAAATCCTCCTCAATCGAAAATAATCCGCCATCTTTATCAAACTTCGAGAATCATTGCCATTTGACCCTAATTTGTTTTAAGTACCATGTGAACGCTTAGCTAATATACTTTACACACGGGTGCAATTTTTGCATATATGCAAAATTTGCAGCCCGTGAGTAAATCAGCGCATGTGAACGGGGCTTATGTCAAATGACTATATATTGTATAAAATACAATAGTTGAAATAAACTTGAAAAAGTCGTGTTAAAACTGATGGTAAATAAACCATAAAGATTTAACCACCTATAATACTACTAATATGCAAGTCTCAAAAGATGTGTTTTTAAATGTTTTTTAAAAGTGTTAATATTCTGACAACGGCTGAGGTTATATATCATATAATTATGTATTTCAATGCCTAAATTTTTAAAAAAAAATTAAAAACTGAATGATTTACTTGACGTGGCTGTTTTTCGGAGCAGAAGGAACATAATTATATTGGATATGTTTCAAAATTCAGGTTTTGAATTAACACTTGTTCTGATTTCTGTTCAGACGAATCTTTTTCTTTTTTTTTTTCGAGGCGTTGACATGTTTGGCTAGTTATGATCTAAGTATTCGGTTGGTCAACCCAGCAAAAAAAAAAAATAAAAATAAAAAAAAATAAAAATAAAAATTAAAAAAATGGAAGAAATATGTCATACACTTCCTGATCAACACGGTGGCCATCAACACATTTCTCATCAAGAAGGAAGGTGGAGATCTGCATAATTTTTCAATTCGATCTACATGTATATATTGATTCACCAAACATGTTGGCATACAATCATATTAAACATTATTGTAATTATAGCACTCTACTTTTCAAAACATTCATTTAAAAATTCATCTCGTAGCTTTTCCCCCCTCCTCCAAGAAAACATTGATTATAAAAGCTTAAATCTATATTTTTTAAAAAGATAATATTTTGTAATTTCATTGTGGATTTCAGAACGTGGATTAAAAAGAAAATGTCACAATAGAAAAGGCTAGAATTCTACGGATATAGGAAACTCCAAAAATGCCGAAAACTAAAGCTAGCATCGTACAATAAAAACAAAACTATCAATCAGACTGAATATAAACAAGCAACAGAGGTGGTGAGAAAGTACAGAGCAAAACAGGCTGGAAGGTGAGAAAAAGAGACACAAAGAAAGTAAAATGTTTATCGGAAGTGTCTGGATAATGCAAAGATCGACCTGTGTATAACTTGTATATTACACGTAAATTCCATTTTTTTTATTTTTTACCGCAACAGAGGTCAGCTAATCCGGGAATTCGAAATTGATATTCGTACAGAAGGTGTGAAAATCGGTGGGGCAATTGAAATAAGACAAAAGAGGGGTTTATATCTTTTGTCTCTAAAAAGGAAATGCAGTTTTCTGTAGGTTTAAGATTGAGGCAAATGCAACAATGTAACAAAAATTGGATGTTAGATTCGCTCGCATATATGTTGATCATTACTGAAGTTAGTCATTACTTGTTTTATCTATTCATGTATATGCTTGGTTTATTTCTCAATTTATTTCAATCATATTTTGATTGTTTCTTTTTGTTTTGTATTTTCCCTTCTTATCTAAAGTGACAGATTCTTATTGACTGGTTAACCCCCCCCCCCCCCCCCCCCCCCGAGAATATCTTCCCAGTCTTACCTTACGAGAAGTTTTTAAAATCATTTATCTGTCTTTGAGAAGAGGCCTGGTATATACTAATTGCAAACGTGTTTTAAAACGGCACTTCAGATTGAATGTATAAAAACAGTGCAACAAATGGGACTTTTTCAATGAATTTAAGAGAGCAATGAATAAATAAAGTTGAATAATCAATATTCCATGACGATATAATTTATGCATCTTTTCCCTTTATTTCCGAAGTTAAAAAATATTCATTTTCTTTTATTCCAACGTGTTCATAAGTTATTTAACTATTCCTTGTTTAAACTAACCCCAAGATAAAACAATGCCGAAAAAAAAAATCAAAGCGTGCAGGTCATGCCTATCGCTTCGTGGCGACCGTTCACAACCCTCTCCCCGCCCAAATATGTTTCAATCTTTCCTGACGAGAAGTTTTTAGCTCACCTGAGCTGAAAGCTCAAGTGAGCTTTTCTGATCGCTTTTTGTCCGTCGTCTGTCTATCTGTCTGTCCATCTGTCTGTCCGTCTGTCTGTTAAACATTTACATTTTCAACTTCTTCTCCAAAACCACTGGGCCAATTTTAACCAATGTTGGCACAAATCATCCTTGGGTGAAGGGGATTCACAATTGTTCAAATAAGGGCCAACCCCCTTGTCCAAGGGGAGATAATAGCAAATCAGTAAAAATACACTGAACATTTTTAAAAATCTTCTTCTCCAGAACCAGTAAGCCAATTTCATTCAAACTTAATGCAAATCATCCTTAGTTGAAGGGAATTCAAAATTGTTCAAATTAAGGGCCAGGTTCTCTTCAAAGGGGAGATAATCACAAAAGTGTAAAAATAGGGTGGGGTCATTTAAAAATCTTCTTCTCATGAACCACTGTACCAGTATAGTTGAAATTTACATGTAAGTTTGCTGACATAATGGAGATTCAAGTTTGTTCATATCATGGCCCCCAGGGGTCCGATGGCGCCACAATAGGGGAAACCATATTTTATATGTATTTATATAGGAAAAATCTTTTAAAATCTTCTCAAGAACCATTGAGCCAGAAGAGTTCAAATTTACATGGAAGCTTCCTGACATAATGCAGATTCAAGTTTGTTCATATCATGGCCCCCGGGGGTCGGGTGGGGCCACACTAGGGGAAACCATATTTTATATGTGTGTATATAGGAAAAATCTTTAAAAATCTTCTTCTTAAGAACCATTGAGCCAGAAGAGTTCAAATTTACATGAAAGCTTTATGACATAGTTCAGATTCAGATTTGTTCATATCATAGCCCCCAGGGGTCGGGTGGGGCCACACTAAGTGAAATCATATTTTATATATGTTTATATAGGAAAAATCTTTAAAAAATCTTCTTCTAAAGAACCATTGAGCCAGAAGAGTTCAAATTTACATGGAAGCTTTCTGACATAATTCAGATTCAAGTTTGTTCATATCATAGCCCCCAGGGGTCGGGTGGGGCCACAATAGGGGAAACCATATTTTATATGTATTTATATAGGAAAAATCTTTGAAAATCTTCATCTCAAGAACCATTGAGCCAGATGAGTTCAAATTTACATGGAAGCTTCCTGACATAATGCAGATTCAAGTTGTTCATATCATGGCTCCCAGGGGTCGGGTGGGGCCACAATAGGGGAAACCATATTTTATATGTGTTTATATAGGAAAAAATCTTTTAAAATCTTCTTCTCAAGAACCATTGAGCCAGAAGAGTTCAACTTTACATGGAAGCTTCCTGACATAATGCAGATTCAAGTTTGTTCATATCATGGCCCCAGGGGCCGGGTGGGGCCACACTAGGGGAAACCACATTTTATATGTATTTATATAGGAAAAATCTTCTTCTCAAGAACCATTGAGCCAGAAGAGTTCAAATTTACATCGAAGTTTCCTGACATAGTTCAGATTCAAGTTTGTTGATATCATGGCCCCCGGGGTGTCAGGTTTTGCCACAATAAGGGAAACCGTATTTCATATGTGTAAATATATGATAAATTTTTAAAAATCTTCTTCTCAAGAACTACTGTGCCAAAAAAGTTGAAATATACATGGAACCTTTATGACATAGTGCAGTTTTAAGTTTGTTCAAATCATGATCTCTGGGGGTCAGGTATGTCCACAATAGGGGAAACCGTTTTTCATATGTGTTAATGTAAGATAATTAATCTTTAAAAATCTTCTTCTCAAAAACCACTAAGCCAGAAAAGCTGATTTTTACATGAAATTTTTCTGACATAGTGCAGATTCAAGTTTGTTCAAATCATGGCCCCTGGTCGTAGGATGGGGCCACAAGGGGGGATCAAAGTTTTACATACAAATATATAGGGAAAAACTTTAAAAATCTTCTTCTCAAGAACCACTAAGCCAGAAAAGCTGAGATATACATGAAAGCTTCCTGACATAATGCAGATTCAAGTTTGTTCAAATCATGGGCCCGGAGGTAGGATGGGGCCACAATAGGGGATCGAAGTTTTACATACAAATATATAGGAAAAATCTTTAAAAATCTTCTCAAAAACCACTGAGCCAGAAAAGCTGATTTTTACATGAAAACTTTCTGACATAGTGAAGATTCAAGTTTGTTCATATCATGGCCCCCAGGGGTAGGATGGGGCCACAATAGGGGATCAAAGTTTTACATACAAATATATAGGAAAAATCTTCTCAAGAACCACTAAGCCAGAAAAGCTGATTTTTACATGAAAACTTTCTGACATAGTGCAGATTCAAGTTTGTTCAAATCATGGCCCCCAGCGGTAGGATGGGGCCACAAGGGGGGGGGGGATCAAAGTTTTACATACAAATATATAGGGGAAAACTTTTAAAATCTTCTCAAGAACCACTAAGCCAGAAAAGCTGAGATTTACATGAAAGCTTCCTGACATAATGCAGATTCAAGTTTGTTCTAATCATGGGCCCCGGGGGTTGGATGGGGCCACAATAGGGGATCAAAGTTTTACATACAAATATATAGGAACAATCTTCTCAATAACCACTGAGTCAGAAAAGCTAATATTTACAGGAAAACTTTCTGACATAGTGCTGATTTCAGTTTGTTCAAATCATGGTCCCCGGAGGTAGGATGGGGCCACAAGTGGGGGGGGGGGTGTCAAAGTTTTACATACAAATATAGGGAAAATCTTTAAAAATCTTCTTCTCAAGAACCATTGGGCCAAAGAAGTTGACATTTACATGAAAGCTTTCTGATGTAGTGTAGATCCAAGTTAGCAAAAATCATGGCCTCCAGGGGTAGTTGGGGCCATAATAGGGACTAAAGTTTTACATACAAATATATATGGAAAGTCTTCAGATATAGGCCAAGGTGACTCAGGTGAGCGATGTGGCCCATGGGCCTCTTGTTTTTGAAATCATTTTATCTGTTTTCATACGCGTACACATGTATAAAAAATGTATAGGTTTATTTAACATCAGTCTTTTGGAAGAGGGCTGGGATATACAAATTGCACATGTATTCTAACGACACTCAGAAAGAATGTACATAAATAGCGAAACAAACACGACCATTTCATATTCAGTTTCAATGAATTTAATAGAGCAATGAATCAATAAAATTTGATTAATCAATAATCCGTGACTATACGATTTTTGCATATTTTTCTTTTATTTCCGATTTTTTTTTTTACTTGTTTTCATTCCAACATGTTCATAAGTCATTGATATGATAAGTAGAAATGAAATTTGCCGCATTGTACATGAGCAGTCATTTTAAAATGAATCATTATCATTTCTTTCTCAACCTTTTTTGATATCTAGAATACTGCCATGATGTTGAAACTATTTGAACCAAAGCGTGCAGGCCACGCCTACCGTTTGTGCAGACCGTTCACGAAGCGTGCGAGCCACGCCTATAAAGTGGTCAGCATTTCGTGCGAAGCGTTCCGTACAAACCGTTCACCGTTCCGTGCAAGAATCGTTTCGTACCGTTCCGTGCAAGTGCTGTAGTAGTACGCTCAGGGTCTGTAGTTAACTTTAACTGACAGTTAACTTCAAGTTAACACTATATGATTGTTTAAGTTAATGGCAAGTTAACAGTCAGTTAAAGTTAACTAACCATCGTGCAACTGGGTCCTGTTGATCTGACAAATTTTGAAAACACAAAATTAAGACGTATAAATAATCCGGCTCTAATGATGTTAGCCTTTGATTATTGTATAACCTGATGAAAAAAATAAAACCCACAAGATATGTGCGTAGAAATATGCTTTTCAAATTTCTAAAAGTGTGATTATGACCGGAATTAAACTTAGGCGGACCGGAACGTAAATTATAACCGGTACGAAAATTATAGGTATATAGCGTTTCTATGGGAACTCTAAACTATTCGTAACTAAATCATGCGACACCGGACAACAATTTGTACCGTCACACACACTTTGAATAAGATCACCTCGATTTGCTGACCAATCAACAAAGAGGGAAAAAGTATCAAACGCGTTTCTAGTGTAAGAGATGTATTTTAATACCATATTTTTATGTATATGTTAGAAAAAGAAAAAAAAATATTTTAGCATAGCTAGGATTCGAACCGGGGTTGTTGTGGTCTGGAATTGCCAATCCGGTGTGTTTACCACTTGACCACTGCAGATTATATACGATAGCAAAGTTGTTACGCAATAAAAAAAATTTCATAGTCGCACTCTCAAAAATAATGCAGTCATGTATATTAAGTTTTGTGCAGATTCAGAGTAATGAAAATATTGTAACTTATATTTTGCATTATTTACATGTTTAAAATGGTATTGTTTTTGTAAGAGAAGTTTTTTGAAATATGTCAAAACTTGGTCATAGAGATTATTTTTCTCGTGCGCGCCATTTGTATTATGGTCTATAGTCAAACTGCACAAAGATTTTCCTGTATTATAAAGTACATTATCCATCACCTTGATACAGTTGATATAGTTGATACTGATTACTTCATATCATTCAATAAAGAATAAAGTCAACAAAAAGAATCCAGTTTCTTACAATGGTGGCAGCGGTGGGATTCTCGCAGATGAAGTAGATCCATGGTGATGTGACTGGTGAACCTGGAGACAGAACAGTATTGGTAGTGATCTTAAATTCTGTTTTTAGCAGCTAAAAGTGAGGTGAGACTTCGACCAGCTGAATGTAAACAGACACCAGAAGACATTTTCGTCATTATCGAAAGTGTGTACCTTGTACAGGAAACAGTTTCACAATTACGGCAAGCTTTCTATGAACGTGTACAGAAAGAAAACGAAACCATTGAAACGTATTCGTTAGCTCTATTGAAGATGGCAACACGGATCACAAAGAAGGAAGGAAGTGATATGAAACATTTCAATAAAATTCTGATGGACAAATTTGTTGATGGTGTGCGTGATCCACAGTTAAAACGAGAACTACGAAAGTTTGCATTTGAACATTCCAAAATGCCATTTCTGGAATTTCGAGGACAGATTCTTCAGTGGATCGATGATAAGCCAAATCCAGAAATGTCAGCGAAAGTAAACAAAGTGTCGAGTGTTTGACTTCTAATCAAGAACTGCTACAAATTCTGAAGAAGCAACGTGATCTACTAGAACAACAACAAAAACAGATTGACCTTTTAACGAAGATGTCTCAGTCAACTCAAGGAAATTTCCGAGGTCAAGGTCGTGGACGAGGCAAAGGTAGAAAATTCGTTGTGACATGTTTCGAGTGTAGAAAGGAAGGACACAAGAGGAATGTGTGCTCTAATAAGGATTCAAAGAAGAAAACTGAATCAAAGGACCCAAAAGATCAGCCCTCTCAGTAGAGAGTCATACTGATGAGTGGCAATGTAATCACACCGACTCAAAAACTGTGAATAAACTTCAGAGTGTTAATAATGTATTTTCAAAATGTCCAAAAGCTACAGTAAATCTCGATGGGATTGAAATGACTTTTCTTCTTGATACCGGATCAGAAGTATCAACAATTCCAGAAACTGTTTACGAGAAACATTTTTCATCAGTGAAAGTTAGAGACACCACTCAACTACTGAAATTGGTAGCAGCCAATGACACTGACATTCCGTATTTAGGATATATTGAACTTGATCTGGACGTTTGTGGCTGTAAATTTCACAATGTTGGATTCCTAGTTTCTAAAGACATTAATTCGAAATCAACGGAAGGAATTAAACATATTAAAATACATTACTAGTGAAATTTGTGACAATGACACTAATTCCTCTGATATGGAAAATTGGGACAAAGTGAAAACAGTTTTTGAAATGAACGATAAGTGTGATCGAATAGCTTTCGTGAAGGTCGCAGGGAAGGACAATATACGCATACCTGCTTACTCAATGAAAGTTGTTACTGGGTTGACACGACACAACAAGAAGGGAGAAGAATATGCAGCAACGGTACAAGCTATTCAAGGATCGACAGGAGCTCTACCTAGAAATATTTCCGTAATAGACACTCTAAGTAATGTGTGTAATGGAAAAGTTTTTGTGCGCGTTGTCAATATGGGAAGTGAAGATGTCTGGCTGAAAGCTAAGAGTAGAATCGGAACATTGCTTAGTGTAGATTCGGTGAGGTCAACGAGTGACAACTATGATGTGGAATTCACTGACAAGGAAGTGGTAGTTCGCAAAATGACTGTAGACAAATGTGAACAGAATGTGAAATCTGATATCAAACTGAACATTAATGATGTAGAGTTTTCTGAGGAGCAGAAGAAAATGTTTGATGCTCTATTGAAGAAACATTCCGACTCATTCTGTAAAGATGATTTTGATTTAGGACAAACATCATTGATCAAACATTCTATTAATTTGAATGACGAAGTACCTATCCGTGTACCACACAGAAGGATACCACCTAATCAATTGGAAGAAGTTAAACAACATATACGTAAACTTCTAGACCAAGGAATCATCAGGAAAAGCACAAGTCCTTTCGCATCAGCTATAGTGATTGTGCGTAAAAAGGATGGAAGTATTAGACTATGTGTCGATTATAGACAATTGAACAAGAAGACCATAAAGGACGCATATCCGCTTCCAAGGATCGAAGAGACTCTGGACATGTTACACGGCGCCAAGTACTTTAGTTCTATCGACTTAGCTTAGGGATATCATCAAGTTGAGATGGACGCAGAATCGATTCCGAAGACAGCATTCAGAATTGACACTGGTGGATTATACGAATATTTACGGATGCCTTTCGGTTTATGTAACGCACCGGCTACTTTCCAGCGACTTTTGGAGGCCTGTTTTAGTGAAGAGAACTTTGAAATACTGTTACTCTATCTTGATGACATTTTAGTCTTTTCTAACTCCATTGAGGAACATTTTGAAAGACTTGACATTGTGTTTACAAAACTCAAACAGCACGGACTTAAAATAAAGCCCTCCAAATGCAAATTGTTCCAGAAATCTGTAAAATATCTTGGACACATTGTTTCCTCAGAAGGAATCTCTACAGATCCCGAGAAAATCGATGCTGTCAAATCATGGCCTAAACCAACCAATGAGAAAGAGCTAAGATCATTTTTAGGAATAGCTGGATACTATCGGCGGTTCGTGAAAGACTTTTCTAAAATCGCAAGACCTTTACATGAACTTGTATCTGGTGGAAAGTCAACAAAAAGAAAGAAAGTGAAACAAACATCATTTCAGGAATCATGGACGAATCAATGTGATGATGCATTTGAAATCTTGAAACAGAAACTCGCATCTTCACCAATACTCGGATATCCGGATTTCAAGCGCGAATTCATCGTAGAAACTGATGCCAGTATGGATGGATTAGGTGCAGTCTTGTCCCAGCAACAAGACCAAGGCAAAGTTGTCATTACTTTTGCATCACGAACTATTAGACCTCAAGAAAGGAATATGAACAACTATAGCTCAATGAAGTTGGAGCTACTTGCTTTGAAATGGACGGTGACGGAAAAATTCCGTGATTATTTGCTAGGATCTCGTTTCGTGGTCTATACAGACAATAATCCACTAAACTACCTTCAGACAGCAAAGTTGGGAGCTACTGAAATGAGGTGGGTAAGTCAGTTAGCACAGTTTGACTTCCAGGTCAAATTCCGTTCTGGAAAATCGAATCGTAACGCAGACGCTTCGAGTCGAAGACCTATTCCGAAGTCTAGGACTGTGACTTGTGATTCTGAAGCCACAATTCAGAATATTGTGTGTAGTTTCCCTTTGATGAACGTTCTGGATGGAACTCTACCTGTTACGCCTGTGCGAATTAGCTCTGTTCATGTAGAATCAGCTACGATAGACTCTACCAACACATTTCCTGGTTATGAGATGGCTGAGTTAACTTCACTACAAGAATTCGACCCTGTGATTAGCCAAGTTATCCATTGGTTGAAAAGTTCTACCAAGCCATCTGCTGGTCAACTTAAATTGGAAAAACCTGACGTGAGGAAGTTATGGAAACAGCGAGATCGGTTACACATCGATGACAACATCTTGTATAGAAGGATGGAATCAGAAGTTGGACCTGTACAACAGATTGTTCTTCCAACAGTGTTGAAACAACATGTGCTAGAATCATTACATAATCATGCTGGACACCAGGGTACCGAACGAACTCTATCCCTAGTTCGTAAGCGTTGTTATTGGCCAACCATGGTTAAGGATGTGGAATCGCACTGTAAGAAATGTGAAAGATGCTTGATAGCAAAAGCTCCTCTTCCGAACATTCGGACACCAATTTCCAACTTGTTAGCCTATCAACCTCAGGAAATACTTGCAATCGATTTCACAGTCTTGGAACCTGCTTCAGACGGAAGGGAAAATGTTCTTGTTCTGACTGACATTTTCAGCAAGTTTACACAAGCTATACCTACCAGGGATCAGAAAGCAGTAACGGTAGCCAAAGTGTTGTTGAAGGATTGGTTTTTCAAGTTCGGTATTCCCCGTCGTATTCATAGCGATCAAGGAAAAAATTTTGAAAGTAACATTGTTAAGGAATTGTGCAACATGTATCATATAGCGAAAAGTAGAACTACTCCATACCATCCTGAGGGTAATGGTCAAGTTGAACGGTACAATCGAACTATGCACAATTTGCTCAGAACTCTCTCTGTAGAACAAAAACGAAAGTGGCCAGAATACTTACCCGAGTTAGTCTACATTTACAACTCAACCATTCATTCTTCCACAGGATACACTCCATATTTTCTTATGTTTGGCCGTGATCCTATTCTACCTATAGATCACTTACTAGGAATTGTCGACACAAGTTCTGCTTCAACGAATACCTACAACGTTAGTGAATATGTATCCAAACACAAGGATAAACTAGAAACAGCTTTTGAGAACGCAAAGAGAAACTTGGAGGACAATGCAGAAAAACGAAAGGAACAGTTCAACCGCAATACAAAAGAATATTTAATTCCGGTTGGAACCCGTGTGTTAACGCGTAATCGAGTCCAAGGCAGAAATAAGATTCAGGACATGTGGGATTCGACACCGTACAAAGTGATTGATTCGCTTGGAGATAATGTGTATTCAATTCAGTTAGCTGATGGATCAAGACCTGTGAAGAACGTAACAAGACGCAAAATTTTGGACACTGGTGAAGTCGTTCCTAATGAATCGCATGAAGAAATTCCTGTTACTGATTCTGATTCCAATGACTCCGATTCTGAGGAATTCTTTTACGGTGTTATCCAACACAGTCGAGATGAATCCGATAGTCAGGATGAACCTGTACCAACTCCAGAACATTGTGTTCCGACAGTTGACGTTTCACAAAGCTCTGAACCCTCCGTGAATCCGCTTAGACGTTCAACAAGGAACACTGCAGGACAACATTCTAACCCGCATCGTTTGCCAAAGTCAGCTGTTCGTTCCCAAACAGTGAAATCTAAGAATTTCCAGGAACTTAGTGATGCCGTAGCTAATTTAGGCGCAATGTTAGCAACCAAACTGAGTGAGGCATGGACATCATCTTAAATGAGTATTATTTGTAGACACACATTTAGGGTTGCAGTGTAGATTTTTAGAATGTTCCCTTTATTTTGACTATATCATGTTATTCTTTTGCTGTGGTCAGCAAAAAAAATAAAGAGAGGGAATGTGTAAGAGATGCATTTTAATACCATATTTTTATGTATATGTTAGAAAAAGAAAAAAAAATATTTTAGCATAGCTAGGATTCGAACCGGGGTTGTTGTGGTCTGGAATTGCCAATCCGGTGTGTTTACCACTTGACCACTGCAGATTATATACGATAGCAAAGTTGTTACGCAATAAAAAAAAATTCATAGTCGCACTCTCAAAAATAATGCAGTCATGTATATTAAGTTTTGTGCAGATTCAGAGTAATGAAAATATTGTAACTTATATTTTGCATTATTTACATGTTTAAAATGGTATTGTTTTTGTAAGAGAAGTTTTTGAAATATGTCAAAACTTGGTCATAGAGATTATTTTTCTCGTGCGCGTCATTTGTATTATGGTCTATAGTCAAACTGCACAAAGATTTTCCTGTATTATGAAGTACATTATCCATCACCTTGATACAGTTGATATAGTTGATACTGATTACTTCATATCATTCAATAAAGAATAAAGTCAACAAAAAGAATCCAGTTTCTTACACTAGAATTATCCATGAGTTGTGCAACTCGGCTTAATATTAATATTTTCTCGTAATTAGGAGAAAATTTTCTTGTATATTACGAGATATTTTCTCGTAAATTCGAGATAATTATCTCGTAATTACGAGATCTTTTCTCAATTACGAGATCTTTACAAGATTATCTTTACATGAGTATCTTGTAATTACGAGATAATGATCTCGTAATTACGAGATAATAAAATGTGAATTTATTAATTTTTTTTTACATACTAATAGGCTTTCGTATGATGTACATATTTTGATCAAACAGAATATTAGTGTGACTTGGTTTCAGAGGATTGTTGTGTAAACACCTAGGCGGATCCAGGAAATTGTGAGGGGGGAGGTTCTTGGTCTTTTAGCTACTTTTCACAATCTTCAACCCCCCCCCCCCCCACCCATTTACATCTTTTGTTTGTGTATATATATGTAATATGTTAGGAGGATCTTGAGACGCTTTTTAAGCATGAAAATGCCTTACTGGTTTGCTGTCTGCCCCCCCCCCCCCCCCCCAGTTCTAGCCATTGTTATCCCTATACTCAGATCTGATTTTAAATAAAAAAAGGATGATTTAAAGGTTACTCCAAATAGACCAGGGGTCTGGGGCCGCCTAGGCCCCCAGACGCTCTGCAGTAAATGGTGTAAAATCCTGCATTCTGAATATTTCCTGGCAATTCTGTTTCACTTTTAAATTGTCTGCTTCTTGAACAAAACTTTTACGTTACTCTTACTTTTTAAGAAATCTTAAGGTAGCTCATTACATTAAATCTTTATTTAATGGCTCGTTCATTCTTTCTTTATTTCCTCCCATGGGAGATTGCATGAACAATACAGAAATTACATCATTAGAGTATTACACATATTCATATATACAAAGGAAAAGGATATGAGATTTGTACATAAGAAGAAAGTTGAGCACAAAATAAGTACAGGTGATACATAGCTAATTAGAATTGAACACCGGAAATGGTGAAAAACCTGCAGTTATGTAAAACGTAACTGTCTGTTGTAACATGCTGCTGCATCCCTCAGGAAGCTGAAGTTCAGAAGATGCAAGCCGGGTTCGTCATAATGGGAAAGATTAACTGTGAACATTCTAGCACCTAATAGAAAAAGATATAGATCTTGATGACAGAGACCGCAAAGTTCAGCACTGAGCACAATATCAAGGTCAATTACTGTATTCCACCAAGCATCTTGGATAGCGACTGTTCCTACGCAAGTGGTCGAAACGTGTTCAAAAACGTTTGTGAAATATTTGCCACAGATGAGACAAGATGTCGGAGGAGAGTGTGGAAAGGACCATAGCTTAGTGATAAATTTGCAAATCTCTACTTCATGAATGTTAGACGGAATTTTCCAGATAGTCTGTGGAGGTCGCCCTGCCGTTATTTTGTTGAATTGTTGAAAAGAAGGATCCGAGAGCATCCGTTTGTGCCTTGAATCTAGATGGAAATCAGTTATTGCTGTTTTGACGCTTATTTTCCACGAACTCTTTGGAGGAAAGTAACCATCTTGCAGATAGAGTAGAAAATGCCGGTGGAGGTTATACTTATAGAGTAGATTAAAAACATCATGGATAAAACCAAAATGTTTGAGTTCCGGAGACTGTATGTAAGTAAAAAGTCGTTGAAGAAATATCTTCTTGGTAAGGGTTTTAGTGTCTAATTCACATAGCCGACCAAGGAATAATAGTTTTCTTTTGTCTATTTCAGAAGAAATCGGAAGAAGTCCAAGTAAGGATTCACAAATGTCAGATCGAGTAAATTTTGGTAAACCCATTGCATGCTTGCAAATGAAGTGCTGTAAGGTATTAAGGGCCTGCAGATCTCGTTGGCGTAAATCGCTCCAGAGTTCACATCCGTATAGGGTGGAAGGGAGAACAATTCTGTTGTACAAGCGCGATACGGTATCAGGGTTAAGGTGTTCTTGTATTTTGAGTGCATAGTAGGCTTGTCGACCTTTCCTACACGCGTTGGCAATTTTCTCAGTATGAACAAGTTTGGATTGAAGAAGAATTCCAAGATGGTTATAAGTTTTGGATAGGTAGACAGGTTCAGTGCCGAGATACCATATGGTGGAAGCATTGGTTTTTGCTGTTGAGGGGGAGAATCGAAGAACACTAGATTTGTCTGCATTAAATTGGAATCACCAGTTTTTGGAGTAGACGAACGCTGTATTGAGAATCTTCTGGATGGCAGAAGGCGGTAACGCAATGCAGGAGATGTCATCTGCGAGAGCAGGAGTAGAACTAGCAATGTTGTAAATACCCATGTTCGGACATTGATTTTGAATTTCATGAAGCAGGTCGTTGATGAACACCAGATAGAGGGAAGTAGAAAGTACCCCTCCTTGGCGTACTCCTTGAGAGACAGGAAACCAGCTGGAATTTATGTGATTCACTACAACAGAACAGGAGGTATTTATATGACAATCGTCAATCAGAGTCCATAGACGACCGGAAATTCCCAGACGGCTAAGTTTACACATGAGACCGTGTCTCCACACAGTGTCAAAAGCCTTTTGTGTATCTAGAAAGGCGACATATACGGGACTACCCTGTTCAATATTATGATGTATAGTTTCTTGTAGGTTGAAAGATGCTGTAAGACAACCGAGTTTCTGTTGGAATCCTTGCTGCTGAATATTGGGAAATTCTACAGTTGAAAGAATGTGCGACTTTATTCTGTATAGAAGCAATTTCTCAAAAATCTTCAACATGCAGGGAAGCAGGGCTATTGGTCGATAACTGTTGGATGATTTCTTTGGTTTATTGTGTCCTTTGTGTATGGGGACGATAATGTCTTTTTTCCAAGAAGTTGGGATTTCGCCAATTTTTATAATTGAATTAAACAGATGTTGTATGCACAGTTTGAGTCCTGTGCCGCCATAAATGATATGTTCACTCTGTATTCGATCTATACCAGGAGCTTTTCTGCGTTTTAAATCACTAATAATATTAGAAATTTCATCAATAGTGATGTCTCCACCCGGAAGAGATTTTTCGTTCAGAAGTTTGGTCACTGTTTTTAATTCACTATAAGAATTTTCAATAGAACGGAAGAAATCATCGTTGAAGGTTCCAATGTCTTGCAGATTGTAAATATTTTCGAAGTGTTTCGCGAAACAGTTAGCAATATCTACAAGGTTTGAGTAGGAAGCGTTTTCGGTTTCTATTTCTGAATAGATTCGAGAACTACGAGGTCGCTGGCGTTTAATCAGCCTCCAAAAGAGTCGAACATCACACTCTGAAGCTTCGTCGATGTCTTTGAATACTTTAGTCATGAAGTCATCATGTGTTGACTGCAATTCATTACGAAAATTACGTTTTGCGCGTTTATAATTTCTGTAAGATTCATGACACATGCCGCGAGGTCGACCCTCACTTAACCAAATGTTGCGTTTTTGTCGTTCTGTATTATGTAGTTGTTTCACTTTTGGCGTCCATTCCGGTTTTTAATATGGCTTGTACTTCGATACAGGGATGTATTGGGATGCAGCATCATGCAACAGACAGTTAAGATCTGAACAAAAATCATCAGTATCATTTACACATTCAAGATTTCTTTCTAATAATGCAACAGAAACTTTAGAAACAAAACTTTCATACTCTCTGATTTTACAGGAATCAGCCTTATGCCAAGCCGGTAAATATTGAAAATGATTATCTGCAATTCGGTTTTTAACATCAAAGTCTAGAACCATGAAAACAGGAAGGTGATCTGATGTACAACTATGTGAACCTTCCTCAAAAACATGATACAGTTCAACATATTTACAAAGAGAATTGCTACAAAAAATAAAATCAAGTGTTGACTTTGTTTGGATAAAAGTATACTGTGAACCAGTTGACTCAAAATCGACTCGGGGACTTCCTATGTAATTACGCATGATAAAGTCTTTAAGCAAACTCGACTTGTACATATTAACTCGACCAGAGTCTATATTGTAACAACTAGCATTAAAGTCACCTCCTACAATAACATCCCCTATGGACGAAAAATGTGCTACAAGATCTTCAAGTAAACCCATTTCAGCTGTATATGACTGGATTACATTATCTGCAGGAAGGTATGCACCAAAAATGTACAAAGATCGGTCACTGGACCGTTTGATTTTTAGGCCAATAATACGTGATGAATCAATGTCTGCTAATTCACATATAGACAGTTTGAGTTCCTTTTTATACAGAATGCCAACGCCACCCTTACCTAAGTAGCGCGAGAATTGTGTGCAAAATCTGTTCTTTTCAGAACTACATGTAGGTTCTGTGCGTACAAAACTGAGGTAGTTAGGGTGGATTGAATCCATAAAGGAAATATTATTTGGTTTGAGTTTGTGCTCGGATACAATTGCTATATCACACTTAACATGACTAAGCATATCGGAAAGACAAATTGATGATGACATAATGCCTCTGACATTCCATGATAAAATACTAAGATTATTTGGCATTTATATAATTAATTTTAAAAGACATAGATATTGTATATTACAGATACACACAGATATTGCATAACATATCGTTTAGTCATGGTCATGATCTTGAGACTCCCAGTCTTCATCATCATAATTAGCATCCTCAGAGCGAGCAATTTTGTCCTGCCATTCTGTTGCTTAGCCAAGGTCTGCACGAAATGCCCCTTGGCCAAAAACCAATCGACTCTATCACATGTGCGAAAAAGTTATACAGGCTCTCAATTACTTTATATGAATTTTTGTGATTTATCCCGGTATGATAAAAAAGGTACGTTGTTTCCAAATAAAATACTATAGAGTTCACATTTCGCTGCACGATTTGATGCACAAAAGAAAAATTATTAAAATTGCTAATGTCTTTTTAAATCTTTTTAAATCTACGGATAAAATCTTCTAAAAAAAACATGTCAATTTGAAAAAAGATATATCAGAGAAATATATTTCAAAAAGAAATTGAAATGAAATGGTCAAAATTCAGAAATATTACGATTTTTCTAAAATGAACCAAGTACATCGGATTATAAAAAAAATAGTCATAGAGGACATTGTACACTGTACTCAGAAAACTACATTCCCTTGAAATAAAATGGTTTACAAATTAAACTATTTTATAAAGGAAACTAATTTCTTGATGAACAGTGCATACAATCAGCAATATGATTATTTTAGTGATTTCTACCAATTTTGACCCGGATCGGTACTTTTTTTCTCCAGTTTGAATATAATGACTATATCTAAAACTTGGTCATTTCGTTTCAATTTCTTTTTATAATATATTTCTTCGACACATATCTTTTCTGACATGTTTTTTAAAGATCATATTCGGAGATTTAAAAAATATTAGCAAATAGCGTTTTTAATTTTCATAACTTTTTTTTAAAAATTAGAATGTTCACATCTGAATGTTTTATTACATATTCATATCATGCACAGCGAAATTTGAACGCAAGAATCTCTTATTTGCAGACAGAACATTTTTTTTTATTATTTCGGGAAAAATCACAAAAATAATCTTATAAAATAATTCAGAGCTTGTATCACTCTTTCGATGGTGAAACCATACTTGATAAGAAGTGTATTAACGAGCCATTAAATACAATTTTAGTTTAGTATCTGACGAATATATCATAATTTATATATTCCAGTGTTTGGTCTCATTCATTGTGGAATTAAATGATATACCGGTGTTGATAAATTTGAATGATGCAATTACATGCAAGTATCCACCTTTCATATCATTTAGACTCAAAGTCTCGTTAAAATTGAATAACTTAAACATTTTGTTCCGCAAAAAAAAGGGGGGGGGGGCGGAGTCCGGAACCCCCCCCCCCCTTCTGGTTCCGCCATATAACACAGAACATATAAATCACTGGAAGGAAGTTCTTTTTTACATGTATAATCTCTGTTGTAATTCACTACAGTGTCGGATCAAGAGGGAGGTCTGGGAGTTGGACACCTACCCCCCTTCCCCCTGTCAAAAGACTTTATTAAATAACGCAATTTGAGGGGGGGGGGGGGGGGGGCTCCTTCTTTTGAAAACCAAACTTAATGGTAGCTCCCCCCCCCCCCCCCCGTTTCAAAACTTCCTGGATCCGCCCTTGCACTAATTCAACAAATCCTAAAATATTACGGAAATAAAACTCAAACACATAATATTGAATAAGCTCGCATGCGCGAGTACAATTTTTTAATGAAAGGAAATCTTTACGGCTGACGTAAATATTAGCAAAACTACACAACATAAACTAGGTCAAACCATACTATTCACTCAAGCGATAACACGTAGATAGTGTATACAGGCTGACACGCCGCACAAGTATTTAATTCTCAGGACTAGACGGAAGGTCGAGAGAACAGGGAGGCCATGTTGGATTTTAAGGTGAGACTAAATTATTATTATAGCAATGACCGCTGTGATTTATATCATACTATAATTCTATTTCGTTAATTGTTTTAATCTGTCAAAAATCTTTAAATGAAATTCTGTTTTTATTTAATTAACAGTAAACTTCTCGTGTGATCCCGCCATCAGAAATGCATCCCCGGCGCAGTGCTCAGGAAGTCCTACTGTGTGACCTCTGTGAAACTGTCCCCCTACAGAGTCACTGTGAACTTTGTAATATAAATCTCTGTGTTAACTGTGCAGGAAAACATGTCTCAGACTCGTCTAAAAGACACAAAGTCGTGCCCTTTTTACACAGAAAGTCTACTAACTACCACAAATGTCCAGACCACGCCGATAAACACTGTGAAATTTACTGTGAAAAATGTGGCATTCCTGTCTGTTTAACCTGCGTCACTTCAGGTAAACACAAAGGTCACGATATATCAGATATTCTGGAAAAAGTCAGCGCTAAAACAGAAAGTTTACAAAAAGATCTAAAAGAACTAGAGACGAGAATTTATCCCCGATATGAAGAAATGGCGTCTAATGTCGAAACTGAGAAAGCCGAAATAGAAACGAAATACGGGAAACTGACGACAGATGCCGATGAACAAGGAGAAATCCTACACCGGGAGATTACTGCCATTGTCAACCGACGGAAATCTGCCATTGCGGAGATGAAAACTAAACATCTGGACGCGCTAAATAAAAATACAGAAGAAATCACACAGAAAATTACTGAACTCAAACAGATCATGTCCGACTTGAAATCAATCCTAAAATCAAATGACGTCTCCTTAACCTCTACTTACAAATCTAGGAATTCCGAATTTAGAACATTACCGCCTAAAGTCCGCGTTACAGTACCGAGTTTTTCTGCTCAGAAAATAAACAAATATCAGCTCAATGAAATGTTTGGTTCTCTGTCGCCATTATCCATTAACACAGAACATGGCGACACAATGAAGTCAGCAGAAGCTGTATCGTCTCCTCCAGTCAAACCACTGCTTGATGAGCCGCGCGTCACCGCCACCATAGACACTGGGTATGGCAATCCATATAGTGTTAGCTGTCTGAGTGAAGATCAAGTCTGGACATGCGGGGAGAAGAAACCCATGAAGCTGCTCAACCTCCAGAGTAAACTACTGACATCAATACAAACCAAGTCAGGGGGACAACCATACGACATAGCAGTGACACGGGACGGAGATCTTGTTTATACTGACACTAGTAATAACACGTTGAACTTAATTAAGAATAAACAGATACAGACCGTGATCACACTACAGGGGTGGAGATCTCGCAATGTCTGCTGTACCGCGGGTAACGACCTCCTGGTTACCATGATCAGTGATGATCTCAAACAATCCAAAGTCGTGCGTTACTCCAGCTCCACAGAGACACAAAGCATTCAGTTTGATGTTCAGGGTCGTCCTCTCTATTCATCTGGTATATCCACTAAATCCATCAGTGAGAATAGGAACCTGGATATCTGTATGGCTGACTGGGGCGCTAAAGCAGTAGTGGTGGTCAATCAGTCAGGAAAACTCCGATTTAGATACACTGGTCATCCCTCTAATACCAAGCAATCATTTACTCCACGCGGCATCACTACAGACAGCCAGAGTCACATCCTGACAGCAGACGATGACAATGACCGTATCCACATCCTAGATCAGGACGGACAGTTCCTCCGTTACATTCACTGTGGTTTACAGGATCCATTCGGTTTATGTGTGGACATCAGAGACAACCTCTTTGTGGCTGAGTGGGGCACTGCTAAAGTGAAGAAAATCCAATATCTATAAACACAGCATTAATTACACTTCTCTAGTGTGAATTACACAACTCAACACAGTGTAATTTACAGAACTGTGTTAATTCCTTCTACTTGTTAATTACATTAGCTTGTTAATTACAGTCCTGTGTACATTACAGACCTGTGTACATTACAGTCCTGTGTTAATTACAGTTCTGTGTTAATTACAGCCCTATGTACATTACAGTCCTCTGTTTGTGATGTGTAACATGTACTTGTGTTTGTGAGTTTAACAGAACATTATTTTGTTTGTGAATTAATTTGTGTTTGAATTTACAATGTATATATTAGATAAACATGATACAGAGTTCAGTCTTACATTATTACTGAGTACTTACTTAGATTTGTAGTACTGTAACAGAGAGTGACCCCAAACATCCAGTCTTCATCACATATCTTCAGATTCAAGGTCACAGTCTTCTGTTTACCATCAATAACATCACACCACTTATCTAAATCTCCACCATCCTACAAAATAAACAAAGTGTAATCATATCAAACTGAATTGTCAAGGATAATCTGTGATATGTAAATAAAGTAGATATGGCTGAACCGGGAATCCAATCCAAGGCCCTTTGTTCCCATGATATGACTGGACCAGGAATTGGACCCGAGACTCCTGTATTACTAGTCAGGTGCTCTAACCACTGAGATATCCAGATTGATATCTATGGTTTGACTGGACCGGGAATCAAACCCGACACCCCTGTATTACATAAGTAATAGTCAGGTGCTCTAAACACACAAAACTATCCAGGCCAATATCCACAATACAAAGTGAGCTTTTCCAATTGAAATTTATCTGTTGTTATTGACTTTACATTATTATCTTCTTCTCCACAACCACTTGCAGGGTGTTGTGTCACTTTTGGTCTAAAATATATAGGATTATAGGAATTTTTTTTTTTTTACAGTTTATAGGGCAAATATAGGGATTTTTACAGCAGATTTAAAGAAATAAATGGGGTATTTATTAAAGAATTTGTATAAAAGTATGTTTCTGCATAAAAATCTAGCAAACATAGTATCTTACTGGAGAAGAAATAATATTAAACATAAAGACAAAATCCATTCAGATGTGGACAGTTTTCTATCCAAGAGACAGATGTGGACAGCTTTCTATCCAATAGAGAGATGTGGACAGTTTTCTATCCAATAGACAGATGTGGACAGCTTTCTATCCAATAGACAGATGTGGACAGTTTTCTATCCAATAGACAAATGTGGACAGCTTTCTATCCAATAGACAGTACTTATACAATCATCATAGTTATTCTCTTCATAACAATCTAATTGAATATCAATCTGGCATCAGCTCCTGGATTTTTCGTTTTTGTTTTCATCTTTATTTTATATCATTTTTTAAAAAAGGATTGTCATTTTTTTGGATATACAGTAAAATATCTGTATCTCGAATATGGTTTATCTCGAATACCCCGTTTGAGTCGAAGTCGACCGCTGGTCCCTATATAAATGATTTAAAAAACTTCTGATATTTTGAACACGGTAATCTCGAATACCCTGCTTATGTCGAAGTATTTTCAAGGTCCCATCCCTAAATTCACCTGGTTTATCTCGAAGTGCAGTCCATTTTCCGCTCTGCTTACCATACCTGGCGTTGGAAGTTACAAATTCATTCCATAATGTTGGAAGGCTTCACTAATCATCAAGCTGTTGAACCATTTATTGTGACCTGGGTCTACTCGGAAAAGGCGAGCGTGGATTAGCGGTCATTAATTATAATTGGTGTAGCCACAGGTGTGAATTTGTAACTTCCGACGCCAGGTATGGTACGCAGAGTGGAAAATTGACTGCACTTCGAGATAAACCAGGTGAATTTAGGGATAGGACCTTGAAAATACTTCGACATAAGCGGGGTATTCGAGATTACCGTGTTCGAAATATCAGAAGTTTTTAAAATCATTTATATAGGGAAAACGGTCGGGACCGGCGGTCGACTTTGACTCAAGCGGGGTATTCGAGATAAACCATATTCGAGATACAGATATTTTACTGTATATCCAAAAAAATGACAGTCCTTTTTTTAAAAATGATATAAAAAAAAAATGAAAACAAAAACAAAAAATCCAGGAGCTGATGCCAGATTGATATTCAATTAGATTGTTATGAAGAGAATAACTTATTAAATTGCATTATCGTTATTATGAGCATTACCTTCAAGCACACTTTGACAATTTTGTGCGTTTATCTAACCCGCATGTTAATGATATAGCGTGTCATTCAAAACACATCCCTGGAATCGGGCGTGTTAGTTCATAATTGGCGGTGGAGGGTGAACCACAATAATGGACACAAGTTTTTACGGGGATGTATAGGGAAATGTTTTTGAAATTCTTCATCTCAAAAACAGCAGGGTCATGATTATGCAAACACGTTCAGATCATTTTCAAGTGTAGCAGGTGTGTGGATTCAAGTGTTTTATATGCCTGTGATTACCGCCGGGGAGGGGGAAGCATAATGTCCTGTCCTGTATGTCTGCCCCCTACTTTAACATTGCTACTAACTTTTGCATTGTAAGTCATATGGCTCTCATATTTCATATATCGGCATTCTATGTAAAAAGACCTTCCTGGTATTACCAGAGATTTCAACCTTGTGACCTGAACCTTAGCGTTTCATTTTTTTTTTATAAAGGAACCCAAACTTAGACAGTATCTCCTGAACTATTTAAAGTACGGCCTTTAGATTTTGTATAGATTCCTTCTGACAGAATCTTTCATTTTACACCATTGTCTTTGACTTTGCAATCTTGACCTTGAAGTTTGACTTATATTTCAAAACTTCAGGTGAAACTTGAACCTTGCTGCTCATCACTTTTGAATTGTAAGTGACAGGTCATTCATTTTTCATGTGTGCATTTCTTGTGACAAAACCTTGTTAGCTATCAAAGTTTTTACTTGTGACATTGGCTTTGGAGATTGACCAGCTTTTAAGAAAACCTCATCAAGGTCATATTTCCGAAACTATTTAAGCTGGGGCTTTCATATTTTGTATATAAGATTCTTTATCACGAGACCCTTTGATAAAATGATATTTGATACTGTGACCTTGACCTTAAAGATTCACCCCAGCTGCAAAACCTTTATTGGAACTTCAACTTCTGATAAGTTTTGAATGGTGAATAAGAGATCTTTCATTTTACTAGATCCAAGAGACCTTGAACAATTCTATATGACCAATCACTTCATGTTGAATTCTTGAATCGGAGAGGAATTCCGGATGATCTTCAAAGCGTAGCTGAGAGCACACTGATGCGTTCAATGTTATAAATTGACAGTGTCAATATGATTTTATCATTTTATTGACACATGATTTAAAAAATACTTGATTAGAATGAAAATAAGCTGTAGTGTGGATCCTTTTAACTTTTATTTCCGATAATATACTGCTTTTGAAAACAAGAGGCCCACAAGCCTTATTGGTCACCTGAATACTAGTGAAAAAGTATCGACACTAACTCCCACAGGCTATGAAATCTAGAAAAAAATTCCCTGTTCTGAACATCTAAGCTAAATTCTAATGTTCAGCAACAAAGATGTGTTCTTAAAACTTCACTGCCCTCAAAAGTACATACAATGATGAAAGGCTTTAAATAATACTGTAGGTTTATTAACATTCAGGGTTTGACATTTACTTTTTTGAGCACTAGACCAGTCGGGCTACTTCAAATGATTTTTACTAGACCTGACTTTATATCCACTAGCCCTGACCAACTTTCCAGAAATAAATACTTCATGTAAATGACAAACGTTTACGACGTAATTTATTAACTTGATAAACACTTTATTATAGTCAATTCAAATAAACTGTTTAAAATTAACATCGAGTAGATGTCGTAAAACATCACTACCGACCGCGATTTATTTATTAGAACTAAAAATAGAGATTATTCCACCACATGGTTCAAGATTGGTAGTTTCTTGTTTATTATTTAACACGACCAGTCGGACTAGTAAATCGACATTTTACCCGACCGGACCTATTATTTAGTAGACTCGGTCGGTCGGACGTGCCTTAGTGTCAAACCCTGACATTAAAACATCTAAAGATATGACTAATTTGGACCCATCCTAAAGTCATAACCCTGGGTTGTAAAATTCACAATTTTTAGTACATCCTTTTCTGCTATTCCTAAGTATGCATTTAGATTTTATACAGTAAAAGCAAACTTACACATAAATATTATATACTAAGTTTGGCCCATCCTGGGGTTAGAACCCCTACTCTGGAGATCATCAAATTTACAATCTTGGTAAAGGACTACCTGCTCTATCCATTTACACGTAGTTTCAATTTAGTATCAATAGCACTAAAGATGTTATTTTAAAAGTGTTTAAGAAGAAGATTTTTTGAAAATTGGTCAATTTTGGGCAGTTTTTGGTCTGCCCCTAAGGCCCCAGGGGTGCAGGAATCCTGAAATTTAAAATTTATGTTCCCCTTGTTCCAAAAATATTTCATACCAAATGTGAAAAGATTGGAATGATAGTTATCAAGAAGAAGTTAAAAATGTCTATTGTTCACATTTAATAACTGACCATTTTGGCCCCACCCTGATACCAAATACCCCTTCCCCTGGGATCATCAAATTTACAATTTTGGTAAAGGACTACCTGTTCTTTCTAAATATCTATTCATACTTTCAATTTAGTATCAATAGCACTAAAGAAGATGTTATTTAAGTGTTTTACACATAAACACTATATACCAAGTTTGGCCCCGCTCTGGGGTTAGAACCCCTACCCCAGGGATCATGAAATTTACAATTTTGGTAGAGGCCTTCCTGCTCTACATCACCATGCATTTAGTTTTGCTTAAACATGTGTGGTTCTTGAGAAGAATATTTTTGAAAATTGGTCAATTTTGGGCAGTCTTTGGCATGCCCCTAATGCCCCAGGGCTGCTGGAGTCCCGAAATTTACAGTTTATGTCCCCCTTGTCCTAAAGATGCTTCATCCTAAATTTGATAAGAATTGGACAGGTAGTTATCAAGAAGTTAAAAATGTTCAATTCTTAACGGACGACGAACAACGCACGACAACCAACTGCAATCGGTCACCTTACTCAGATGACCTAAAAAAACTAGCTGTGTCGTAGCTATACAATAGCCTTTACTCAAGGGTCATCATTTTACAAAAAGAGAAGATTTTTCCTATTTATTACTATGCAATATTTCTGATCCTCTAATATGACTCCACCATTTTTTATCCCCATCTCACTCCGTGGTGCCATAATTTGAGAAAACTTGAATCTACACTATGTCAGAAAGCATTTATATAAATTTCAACTTTTCTGGCCCAGCGGATCATGAGAAGATTTTTAAATGACTCCACTCTAATTTTTATTACCTCCCCTTTGGATGGAGCATGGTCCTCCATTTTGCACAAACTTGAATCCTCTTTACCCAAGCATGTTTTGAAGCAAGTTTGGCTGATATTAGCCCTGTGGTGCTTGAGAAGAAGTCGAAAACGTTAAAAGTTTATGAAGAGATGAAAACACTGATGCTTTCAGCTCATGTGAGCTAAGGAGGGTTAACACTATATGCCCCAGCCATTGCATGAATGAGGCATAAGACATTTTACATAATTTCATTAACAAACCTGACATTTTCTACAGCAATAGAGCTATCCAAGTCCTACAAAATGTTAGAGTCTTAGGGAAATTATCCTCACCAATCAGCCGGTCATCTCAAGTAACTGCTACCCTGTAAAATTGATTTCAACATTAAGAACTAAGTAACCAAAATGACTTCTTCCCACCATTATATTATGCTATTAGAACACAAATGTTTACAAAAAATCTATGTAATTATTCTTAATGTACCAAATTGAGAACAAACTCAATTTAAAAACCCGCATAACACAATATCTAATCTCTGTATACATCAAGTCCTATACGACATCAATGAAAAGTTTCTCACTCCTCCCCTCCCAACGTAAATTTCAGAAAATAGTTCTCCATCCCCTCTTGTCTCAACGTAAAGTTCAGAAAATAAGTCTTATCCCTGTCAACTCACTACATAAAGTTCTGAAAACAGTTCTCAAAACCATCACGTCTCGACGTCAAGTTCAGAAAATAGTTCTCCATCCTTCACCTCCCAATATAAAGTTGAGATAATAATTTTCCACCCCTCACCTCCCAATGTAAATTTCAGAAAATAGTTTTCCACCCCCTCACCCCCAACGTAAAGTTCAGAAAATAGTTTTCCACCCCCTCACCCCCAACGTAAATTTCAGAAAATAGTTCTCCACCCCCTCACCTCCAAATGTAATTAAATTTCAGAAAAAAAGTTCTCACCCCCTCACCTCCCACCGTAAATTTCAGAAAATAGTTCTCCACCCCCTCACCTCCCAATGTAAATTTCAGAAAATAGTTTTCCACCCCCTCACCCCCAACGTAAATTTCAGAAAATAGTTCTCTACCCCCTCATCTCCCAACGTCAAGTTCAGAAAATAGTTCTCCAACCCATTATGTCTCAGCATAAAGTTCAGAAAATAGTTCTCCTATCCTAAGGATATAAGGATTTTCCCCATATGTTTACATGTAAAACTTTGATCCCTATTGTGGCCC
>NC_079165.1:24335573-24395573 GCF_947568905.1 Ostrea edulis | reverse complement strand
TAAATGTGTTTCTAGTTTTCAGTTTAATTTTGTTAAAAACGGAATGTCAGTTTCATATCTTTATCTGTAAAATTCTATGACAGTGCAATGTCAAATTCGATTTCGTCCACTGTTCAAATGAGCATTGCAAATATAATGCATTCTCCGGAACAAAATATTACTGTTCACTTTATGAATTCAGATGTTCAGAAAAATGGAAGTGACTGTGGTGTTTTTGCAATTGCAATCGCAGTGGAGTTGTATTTTGGTGGACTCCCAGAACACATTACGTTTAGTACAGAAGCAATGAGACCCCATTTAATGGATTTCATAAACAACAAAATTTTCCGTAAATTCCCTCCATGTTTCACCCACGATGTCAAAATTCAACGCTTAGTACTAAACAAATTAGGAAGTCAAATACAAGTCAATACACATGTAATACATTTTTTTTTTAATTTATGGAAATTATCTTCATCTTGCAAAATGAATCCGTGATTTGTATCAATTATCAAATCACGGACAGATATTTTTTTTTCAGTCACGGATACCAAAGTTTACGGAAATTCTGTAAATTGAAGAATTTATATGAAATAATAATAAAATGCTTGTATTATGAAAAAAAAATATAGTTTTTACATGTTTATTATAATGTAATGAAGGAATCACGGAAATATTGCATACAAATCACAGACAAATGTTTGTGACGAAACAATTACGGTGACGTCACAATGCACTGAAAATTTCCGTGACTGATAGATTCTAACTATACATATTCCCTGGGGTGTACACAAAACAATTCAAAGTATATTCGAAGTCACAAATCAACTGATTTTATAAATTAAAAAATGCACGGCCAATTTTATTATCCGTGCAAAATGAAAAAATGAATCCGTGATTTGTACTATTTTTTCTATTTCCGTGCATCCGTGACTTGTCCGTGTTTTGTAAATGGCGGAATAACGTAATCAGGCCAATATGCTATCCTGACTGTGATGCTTAAAAGGACTGGTTCACTTACAAATATTTTTTATTTCTGATGTTCAACATTAAAAATATAAATCATTTAAAGTTAAACCAAACTTATTGCAAGGCTAAGAGCAGTATCTTAGCCATGGATATTTTTTACATGTACATATATTCGAGCCTTGTTTATGTTTACAAACAAACTAGTGAAATGTAATTTAAAGCATCCTAATTTTGCACAGACACAAATTTAACGTTTGAATGGCACATTTATCTGAAGGACACTTGAAATGTGATGTATATCATAACCATATATTTTCAAAACTTTGTAAACAATAACACAAACAAACAACGAACTCTCTTATGAGCTTCTGTCATGATGTATAACTTTATGGGGTTTTTTTTGGGGGGGGGGGGGGGGGGGGGGGGTGAAACATTTTAAACACATTGGAAAGTATATTTTCATTATTTAAAGTGAAAAACAAACTTTGGGAGAAAATCTTAATTAATCAGTCCATTTAATTTAACAGGCAACACCCAACATGTCGTCAGATTTTCCAAAACCACCTTCGTATACGAATCATGAATTATTTCACTATTTTGCCAATATATGCAGATAGAGGTGTGCATGAAAGGAAACGATTATTTATTATAAATTGTTGATAATTAGCGCTACCCGAGCTGACGGATGAATCTATAACAAGTCCTTGCATTCTAACCTGCGATGAACTTCAGATCAGCTGACTGATATAAAATGTAAGCGAGATAACTCTTCTTATTTTTAATTTTATGAAATGTTATTGATGCACTGGTTTCTCTCCTCTTTGTAATAAACAGTACCTACCAAATCTGATTTATCATCGGAGTCTCTCGGAGGACACAACATGACGAAATTTCATAATTATGAAGATTAATGCACGGTGTATAGGCATAACGGACACTTTCAGAGAAATCAGAGGACACTTTCCGATGAATTTCCAAAATAAAATGAAGTTCTCCACAAAGGAAGAATCTTGACGAAAAAGGAAGCAGTGATCTATCTTAACTCGACTTCCATGGAATACCAGTGGTATTACCCTTTATTAGGGAGGTTTCAGATGACCCCTGGATTTACCAGTGGTATTACCCTTTATTAGGGAAGTTTTAGATGACCCCTGGAAATACCAGTGGTATTACCCTTTATTAGGGAGGTTTTAGATGACCCCTGGATTTACCAGTGGTATTACCCTTTATTAGGGAGGTTTCAGATGACCCCTGGAAATACCAGTGGTTTTATCCTTTATTAGGGAGGTTTCAGATGACCCCTGGATTTACCAGTGGTATTACCCTTTATTAGGGAGGTTTCAGATGACCCCTGGATTTACCAGTGGTATTACCCTTTATTAGGGAGGTTTTAGATGACCCCTGGATTTACCAGTGGTATTACCCTTTATTAGGGAGGTTTCAGATGACCCCTGGATTTACCAGTGGTATTACCCTTTATTAGGGAGGTGTTAGATGACCCCTGGAAATACCAGTGGTATTACCCTTTATTAGGGAGGTTTTAGATGACCCCTGGATTTACCAGTGGTATTACCCTTTATTAGGGAGGTTTCAGATGACCCCTGGAAATACCAGTGGTATTACCCTTTATTAGGGAGGTTTTAGATGACCCCTGGATTTACCAGTGGTATTACCCTTTATTAGGGAGGTTTCAGATGACCCCTGGAAATACCAGTGGTTTTATCCTTTATTAGGGAGGTTTCAGATGACCCCTGGATTTACCAGTGGTATTACCCTTTATTAGGGAGGTTTCAGATGACCCCTGGATTTACCAGTGGTATTACCCTTTATTAGGGAGGTTTTAGATGACCCCTGGATTTACCAGTGGTATTACCCTTTATTAGGGAGGTTTTAGATGACCCCTGGATTTACCAGTGGTATTACCCTTTATTAGGGAGGTTTTAGATGACCCCTGGATTTACCAGTGGTATTACCCTTTATTAGGGAGGTTTTAGATGACCCCTGGATTTACCAGTGGTATTACCCTTTATTAGGAAGGTTTGGGATAACCCCTGGACACTTGTCCATCAGAATACTCAATGCATTTGATATGTGCAGCGGGAATACATGGTCAGGACCTCAATTATTTGAGCTACTCAATCAACAATTACGAAATAGGGTTTGGGATGACCCCAGGGCACTTGTCCTACTGAATATTCATGTACATCGTTGATATATGCAGCAAAATCGTTTATAGTATAAGGTATGTTATATGGTGCCTAGTGTGGCGTCTTTGCTAACTGCACAAGTACTGCGGAGAGGACACTAGCATGCGGGGTTGACAGCAGCATCTAGTTTACACACTGGCACTTGTTTCTGTAAATTAGTACATAACGTTTGTACCCTCCTGCAACAGCTTGAAGAGGCATAAACAGGCACGTAGAATCCAGGGGTGGGGGGGGGGGTGGGGGGTGTCTCTACCGTACTCTTTTGACAATGATCATTTTCTATTATTATCTTATGTAAAATAAGGATATACTGGGTGACTGGCCCCACTATTTTTTTTTTATAGTAGTAGTGAATGAGAGGAATGTAAGGTCGAAAGTTATGAATTGAGCCCATGTAGTGAAGGGTGATTTTTTTTTTTGCTTGTTAAGTGTTTTTATATAAGCCAACTTCCATCTTCTCCGATTGGCCCCTCCACTTTGTAAAAAAAAAACCACCCGATGCTACCTGACCTTAGAACAATGAAACTGAACAAAACTATAACTTTACGACAATTTAGACCAAAATAATTCAAAAACACTTCAAGTTCCTGCAATTTATATCTATATAGAGTCTAAAAGACTTCATTTATCAACACATCATCATGGTTTAATATGGTGCACGGTTGTAGCTAATTTGAAATCAATAAGATTTTACCATAAGAATTACCATAGCAATATGTAATTTACATCTTAAAGCACGTTAATATAAACGACATTCCAATTAATGATATCGTGCGTCAAGCTAAACGCACTAAGATTAAATATTTATATTTCCAAAGTTTTAGTCTTTGATGTCTTTGCAAGTAGTAATGATAGCCATTTCCACGTGAATGTGATGCAGTTGTAAACAATGCACGTATGGATCTTGAGAAATACATAATATATTATGTAGAATCTTCATTGTTTTCACACCATCACAGAGAGAGAGAGAGAGAGAGAGAGAGAGAGAGAGAGAGAGAGAGAGAGAGAGAGAGAATCAGAGAGACAGAGAGAGAGAGAATCAGAGAGAGAGACAGAAAGAGAGACAGAGACAGAGATTATTGAAGCAGTTTTTCCACTGGTTCCAGTCGTTGTAATTTTTCCATGTTTTCCATTCAGTGTTCTATTTCGTACTTTTTTTCTAGCATATAGGTGTATGTGGTACATGTACTTCTGACGTTTTCTCTGTACATATATAGGATTTAGGGGAATGACCGATCTTCGTTATCTTTGCCTCTTTCATCCATAAATCAGAATAGAGAAGGGGACATAGCACTGAACGGGACCGAGTAGATGTGTGTGTAACGCTGAGGTTGTCAACACTCGGGCTGAGTCTTGCTTAATTTCTATAAGTAAATCAATTGTAGGTATTTTATAAATGAAAGAAGAACCCTTTTGATTTTGGGGTCAACAAATCACTACAGGACTTGTTAGAAAAGGTTGTAGACACTCATTGCGAGGGGATGTGCCCCACCTTGCGGAACTTAAATTTGTTTTGTATTCTGCACACAATATAATTTTATCAGTAATTGGAAATGCTGAACATAATAACACTCTCCCTGTGCTTCCTCTTCTCTGTGGCCAAGTGAACGATAATTAATATAACTACCTATAATTATCCGAAATAAAAATGAGTTTCGAATACATATCTGAGACTTGGCATAGGCACATCACGTTGCACATCTATTTCTAGTTCACTATAACACGGGACATATCCCGTGACCCCAATCAAGATCTCGAGAAATTTCCAGGATCCATGCCCCTTTGCAAGGAGCAAGATAAATGATATTTAGCAATTTGTCAAAATAGGGTGGGGCTATTCAAACATCATCTCAAGGACCACTGGGCCAGAAAAGACAACACTTATGTGAAAGCTTTATCAAATGTAAATTCAAAATTGTTCACATCAGTCACCTGGGGTAGGAAGGGTCAACAAGAGGGGGTCGTGGTTTTAAATAGGGATGTGTAGGGGGGATCTTCAGTACAGCAGAGCCTTGAATTATCATATTAATACACAAGCACCCTCAGGTATTGCAGATCTAAGTTGATCAAACTTTCATGTACCAAAAAGCATCCTTACATTTACCAAAAAGCATCCTTGATTTAAGTCAAAACACGTTAGGTTAGTTGTTTATTAGATGTTAGTTAGATCCCCTCCCCCGTTTGATCCAGTTCGCCTCCCAAATGTCAAATACTTGCCGACATTGTCATTGGTGCGATTTCAAAATGATTTGTCTACACCGACCTCACTTTGTGCACTAGTGTAAAGGCGTACACTTTGTAATGTACACAACAACACCTGCACAGGGCATGGGTTGTTAATTGCACTGAAAAATAAATTTGCAGATTTTTTTCTACGTATTTTGTTAGCTGTATAAGATGATAATTCCATTACGTTGTATGTAGTCATTTACAGGAATTCAAAGTGAATATTATAAAAAATCATAATATTATAAAGAATCATGAAAACTATTGAAATTTCGTACATTCATCAAAAACAAGTTGCGAAAATATCTGCAAATATTTTGATATGTTAACTTGATATTTTTCAGATGTATGTAGGCATACATAAATGCACAATAAAATGCATTTTTGTAAAATAAAAAAAATGTTGAAAGCAGCATAAAATAAGAAGTCTTCTAAGTCTTGGAAAACATCTCGGCTGTCGTTACAGTTTCCACGTCCATATTGAAGACAGACAGTACTACACTACACCAAAGTAGACTTGATTATAAGGTGTACATCGACTACACCAAATGTACAACGGTGTAATCCCGGGGGATCCGGGTTAGAATAGGTCCTCAGTACTCCTTGCTTGTCGTAAGAAGCGACTAAATGGGGTGGTCCTTCGGATGAGACCGCAAAAACCGAGGCCCCGTGTCACAGCAAGTGTGGCACGTTAAAGATCCATCCCTGCTCAAAGGCCGTAAGCGCCAAGCATAGGCCTAAATTTTGCAGCCCTTCACCGGCAATGGTGATGTCTCCATATGAGTGAAAAATTCCCGAGCGAGACATTATACAACCAACCTACAACAATGTAGGCAAATCAGGCGCACACGATGTTACGTCAATTAGATAAAGACTCAGTAAAGGCGCATACATCATTAGATAAAGACTCAGTAAAGGCGCATACATCATTAGATAAAGACTCAGTAAAGGCGCATACATCATTAAATAAAGACTCAGTAAAGGCGCATACATCATTAAATAAAGACTCAGTAAAGGCGCATACATCATTAGATAAAGACTCAGTAAAGGCGCATACATCATTAGATAAAGACTCAGTAAAGGCGCATACATCATTAAATAAAGACTCAGTAAAGGCGCATACATCATTAGATAAAGACTCAGTAAAGGCGCATACATCATTAGATAAAGACTCAGTAAAGGCGCATACATCATTAAATAAAGACTGGAGTATAGGCGCAGACAATGTTACGTCAATTAAATAAAGACTCAGTAAAGTTCGAAAGAAATATATTTATCTAAAAAAGAATAAATAATTAGAGAATACATGTATAATGAACTTAATTAAACCGTCTTATGACATATATCCACATAGAAGGCCTGTACATGTATAAGTATTGAATGCATGGAAACACTTTTTATATGACTGAACGATTCAAAATTCAGTAGGGAAACTAACTTCCCGAAATCGCAGTTACGGAAAACATGACCCGTCGATTATACCTCACCCGTTTCCTTCTGATACCTGATTACACGATAATCAATATGTCTGCTGTGTCCGGTGGACGTTATGGTGTTTGATGAGCTGCACCAAGGTCAGTGATAACCTGGCAAAATTAATCAACGTAACTTCTATATCCGCGTTACTCAATTAATCTTTGGTAAAAACAAAGCCTTCGCGTCACTCTCCACCCAGAAAAAAGTAAGTCCGCCCACAACGAGACCATTATAAAGGACTTTAGCGACCGTGTTCATCAGACTGTCACGCATTATCCAAAACATGAGGAATTCTTCTAATAACGGAAGTGACCACGGCAGCTTCCCGGATAGCTATTGGAAGGAGGGTTGGGCACTTCCTTCCTCATTCATACTTCCGTGTTCTCCGGGCTTTCCGTACTCTTGCCCCGTGGCGGTGACTGCCATTACCATTGCATGTTTAGGAATCATCGGAAATATAGCGGTGATGGTCTCAATAGTAAGACAAAAACTCCACCGGAAGACCGCACACATGTCCATTTTGGTTTTAGCCGTCACCGACCTGATGTGTCTCTTTGTTATTCTTGTAAGGGAATGTGTCTATTTTCCGAACGATTACTATCTGGCGGAAAAATATGGTTTCTCTGTCAGCTTCTGCATCGGATTCTTTGTTTGGAATAACACGCCCTATTTGAGTTCCTGCTGGAATGTCGTATTTCTGGCGTATGAGAGGTATGTACTGGTCACTAAGCCGATGGTATATAGAGTCAGCCACACTGCAAAATCCCTGGTCATCAGAGCCGTCGTCACTTTCATCCTCGTCACTGTCGTCAACCTTGTCTACGCCCTAATGATCGTTCAGACTGGTATTTCGAAATGCCCAGAGTTCGTACTTCAACCGAAGCATTATGGGTTCATAACCGTTCCCACAATATCTGTCTCCGTCTTCTTGTTGATATTTTTTCACTGCTCCAAGGTATCCAAACTCAAACATCATTCAGAGTTTGAAGGACGGCATTTGAGAAATCTTCAGCATAACCCGCAGATGACGACCACCGTATACATTATAGTGATCATTTACATCGTGTCACAGATTCCCTACCTCATCTTTGATGTGATGTCGATTTTGGATTCGCTCAAACTGATTGGATGGCCGTTCGAATTTGACAACGTCCTTCTCCACATCAGCATCATAGTATTTCTGACTAATTATGCCATCGATCCTTATATATATTGGATGACTCCCCTTGCATGTATGAGCAAACACAGGCCTATTGAGCGCGGAGAAACGACACGTAGCCGTAACTTGGGCACTGTGTCAGGTGGTTTCAATATCTGATCCTTTTACGTTTTCTCGACTTGTGAATTTTCCAAAAAATATCAACTTCATATTAAATAGGTTAGGTTTACCTGAAAGTAGGTCAAACTCCAAGGTCACAGTTAATCAATTTGTCTTGTTACAAGGAATGCACATATGAAATATGAGAGCCTTATCACTCACCATTCTAAAGTTGTTTAGAAAATTTGTAAAGCGGGTTTACACCCCAAGTTTGTACTCTTTAGAGGGGTTGAAGACCCCAATTTGGCAAGGAAGTACCATTGTCTGTTGCACCTCATGCATTGTGATATTTTACTTCATTTGAATTTAGTGCGTGTCTTTGTGTGTACTGCTTTATCCATTTACTGTGCGCATGTGCACGGTAATAGCGTCAGTCACCATTTTCCCACTTTCTCGTGGGATCCGGGTTAGAATATGTCCTCAGTACCCCTTGCTCGTCGTAAGAGGCGACTGAATGGGGGCGGTCCTTTGGACGAGACCGCAAAAACAGAGGCCCCATTTCAAAGCAGGTGTGGCACGATAAAGATCCCCCCTGCTCAATGGCCGTAAGCGCTGAAAATAGCCCTAAATTTTGCAGACCTTCACCGACAATGGTGACGTCTCCATATCAAATCTGCTTGTTTAAAACAGAACTGCGGTAGAAGTAGAATCCCCATCCCCCATTGATATTTCTTTTAAGAACTTCTTTTGTAATTTTAGAACAATCTTTGGTACTTTATAGAACATGGATGATATGATTTTTGTCTATTATATACTGTTGTTGCATTTTCGTCCTCCTCATTGTATTGTGTTTTAGTTGTCGTTAATGTTAATTTATTTAACACATCTCATTGGATATATGTTATGTAGGCGTAACTGTATAGTCCTGTTAGATGGTTTACTTTGGTTTAAATACTCCTGTCATTTAATGACCATTTTAATTCCTGAAAAAGGTGTTGTGTTTCATTTTTATAATGGAAGCACATTTGTACCAAACAGAGCATCATCTATCTATTTAGAACCCAAAAATGGCTATCGACATGAATATCAATTATTTTTTGGGACAACCTTTCCCTTCCGCATGGCGGGGGATGGATGATTTCAAGAATAGATAAATGTTCGACAATGAACATAGCGTAATTACAATATAGGCAGTGCCACTGCAATTAAGTGGGGATCCGGGTTAGATTAGGTCATCAGTACCCCTTGTCTGTCGTAAGACTTAGAGGCGACTAAACATGGCGGTCCTTTGGGTGAGCGGACCGCAAAAACCGAACTCCTGTGTCACAGCAGGAATGGCACGATAAAGATCCCTCCCTGTTCAAAGGTCGAGCATAGGCCCAAATTCACAGTCTTTCACCGGCAATGGTGACGTCTCCATATGAGTGAAAAATTCTCGAGCGGGACGTTAAACGGTATACAACCAGCCATATATGTAATACATAGCTAGATTATACCGAAACACACCAAGACTACTGCGTTGAAATGTATGTGATACTTTGACGAGGATAAATGTGACTTAGTTTCTGAAAATCTGGAAAAGATGTTATATTTTTATAACAGTGTATGGTAGAGTTCAATAGAAAGATGATGTAATAATCTGTGTACTCATACTACTGTATATACTTTCTAGAAGGAGAATTCTCTAAAATTTTGTTTTAGTATAAATACACTGGAAAAGCACTGTGCAGAAGTGCATTGGATAACACATTACTTGGAACTGAACTTAACGACCAATTTCTATAGTGGTGTAAAACATTCGGATGTTAATTTCAGCTCAGAGGTGAACACACAACGAACATTTCTTAACGAGCTTTAATGACTGTAAAGTTTAGCGTACATGTATTTTCATTGTTTTTTTTTCTCCTTCTGTAAATGTTTGTAAATAAATTATTAAATCTTTGAACTGTCATTGATTTTTTGCTGGCATTTTGACCCTTAATATAAATCACGAACCTTACCGACAAGAATGGAAACTCTGTTAACACCTTTTAAAAATATTTCTTGCCGAAGACGTAAACATAGCTAGTAATTGTGCCTTCGCCTTTAGAGGCATGAGTCACGGGTCTTTTAGACATGACCTAAAAACAGAAATCCCGTGTCGCGGCAGGCGTTAGCAAGTTAAATATACCTCACTGCTACGGCCATGAGCACTAAACTTAATAATACGTCTGAAGTGGTACTTCACCTGAAGCTGATGATGTCTCAATATAGATGAAAATTAGTCGAAGGTACGTCCAAAAAAATTCCCAATCTATAGTCCCCCCCCCCAAGTCGTGATTTTTAGCTCACCTGAGCTGAAAGCTCAAGTGAGCTTTTCTGATCACCCGTAGTCCGGCGTCTGCCCGTCCGTCTCTAAGCTTTAAACATTTTTGACTTCTCAAAAAACCACTGGGCCAATTTCAACCAAAGTCGGCACAAAGCATCCTTAGGTAAAGTGAATTCTAAATTGTGAAAATAAAGTGCCAGACCACCTTCCAAGGGGAGATAATCAAGAAAAGGTAAAAATAGAGTAGGGTCATTAAAAAAATCTTCTCAAGAACCACTGGGCCAGAAAAGCTGAGATTTACATGAAAGCTTCCTTATATAGTGCGAATTCAAGTTCGTTCAAATCATACCCCCGGGGGATGGATGGGGCCACAATAGGGGATCAAAGTTTTACATACAAATTTATAGGAAAAATCTTCTTCTGAAGAACCACTGAGCCAAAAAAGCTGAGATTTACATGAAAGCTTCCTGACATAATGCAGATTCCAGTTTGTTCAAATCATGGCACCTGGGGGTATGATGGGGCCACAATAGGGATCAAAGTTTTACATACAAATATATAGGGAAAATCTTCTCAAGAACCACTGAGCCAGAAAAGATGAGATTTACATGAAAGCTTTCTGACATATTTCAGTTTGTTAAAATCATGGCCCCCAGGGGAGGATGGGGTCACGGGGGGGGGGTATCAAAGTTTTGCATACAAATATATAAGGAAAATCTTTAAGTATGAGCCAAGTGACTCAGGTGAGCGATGTGGCCCTTGGGCCTCTTGCTTTGTTTATAGTACTATGTCTTGAAGCAAGTGTAGCGGACAGTATAAGAGGAAAGTTATACTGCACCGCTAGAGAGCTAGCTTTTCTACTGATGTGGTAGAGTCTCTCTCTCTCTCTCTCTCTCTCTCTCTCTCTCAATCATGCAAGTTAGGCACGATGAATGTGATCAGCATGCACTTGGCAGGGTGCCCGCTACACGTTACAAATTGGGGACAGCGTTGTGATTCGGGTGTTTGGTGGGAAACCTGCTTCAGGTAGAGTCTCATCGGAGCTCTGGGACTTTGTGTCCATGTACGGACTTGGTTTCGTCCGGGGACGACGGTGGTTGTCGTCGGTAACGGCGGATGATGCCGTTTGTGAAGAGGTGCCAAACATTCAGAAATAACTCGCGCTAAGCTTTCGGACGAAGCTTCCCTGAGTGGAGGGAGGGGGTGTAGCGGACAGTATTTAAGAGAGAACTTATACTGCCTAACTAATGAGCTAGCTTTTCTGATGATGTGGTAGAGTCCCTCTCTTGATCACGCAAGTTAAGCAACGGCGAGCGTGATCAGCATTTAGCTGGGTGACCACTACAATTTACACAAGTTTAGAATTTTCCGTTATATTACAACTCCAATACCTTTGATTGGTCTTGGGCTAGAATAACAGTCATTGGATAAAATGCGTCCATTTGATTGGCCTCGGGCTAGAATGACAGTCATTGGATAAAATGCGTCCCTTTGATTGGCCTCGGGCTAGAATGACAGTCATTGGATAGAATGCGTCACGCCCGATCGGAAAATTAACCCTCCCCACCATATCAATACGCCCCCTCCCCCATTTTGAGGAGGAATGCCAAAATCCCGACACTTTTCCCGCAGCACAATGGTTACAATGAATACATACAAAATACAGTCTTACTGAATTAGCCCTATCATTTACAATACTCTAAATCTTTTACTCTATAAGACCACGAGTAAATTAAACAGTTTAAAATGTAACGGCACTCTATTGCCGTCAATCTAGTATGAGTTCGAAAAGAACTTCTTTGCTTATCTAAGTATAATTTTCCTCAATCACTGATTGGATATATATTTATTTATTTGAATGTCCCTACCTTGGGTTGAAATCAAGAAGTAAATCAATAATAAATGGAAGACTTGAGGAAAGTAAATAGTATGTTTCCATAAGTAAATAGACTAGTACCAGGAACAGATCGGTTCTATTCGGGCCACTATCCCCAGCACTAGCTATTTTCCCTGACTTACTGTCAGTGCTATGGTCGGTCACAATGGACAACCACTCCGGAAAACAATAAGGCGAGCAAACAACCAAAAACAGCTTCAGCTCTATTCGGGCCACTGAATTGATTGTCTCCTTACCTTTCCTAACGCCAAAACCTTTATTTATCCTTACTTCTTCATGCTCCCTCTGTTCGATCAGCTTGGAAGAATGATTCAAAATCACAGCACCTCAGCTTTATATACACACGGGCTGTTCTAATTATAAGGGGTGTCAGGTCATTCCATGTTATCATGACAAATATAGTCATTAAAACGTTTGATTGAATAGAACAAAAACATTACAAAAACATACTCACAACACAGAATGTGACGGAAACAGAGGAAAGTCACATCACGGAGTTCGGAAACAGTGCACACGCAGTCATTTGCATCGTCACAGGAAAACGACAGCGGACCTTTTTCAAGTTGAAAGAGAGATAAACATCACACAAGGAGACAAAACAGGTTGTCAGTTACATGGAAATAAATCCCGCTTGCCAACAGCAGCATCGTCTACTCCCAAGAGCAGATTTAGAATACTCCCCAATCAGCACAGCTTGTGAGAAAGTAAGGGGTATTCTTACCAGTACAATGCATTGCTGGGTTCCTCTTTAATTGAGAATGTCCCAACAACTCCGGCACAAACACTGCCCTTTCCAATCAGTGTCTTGCAACCCCTACCCCAAGTTGGGTTGACAATAGTTAACTTCGAGACCATCACTGAAATCCAGAGCTGCTTGGATTTCCCATGATTTTATTGATTGTATATTGTTAAACGTCTCACTCGACAATATCTTACTCACACGGAGACGTCACCATTGCCGATGTATATGGCTGCAAAATTTAGGCAAATGCTCGACGCTTACCGTTTTTGGGGGCAGGGAAGGATCTTTATCGTGCCACATCTGCTGTGACACGAGGTTTCGGTTCATGCAATCTAATTCGAAGGACCGCCCTATGTAGTCGCCTCTTACGACAAGCAAGGGGTACCTACGACCTATTTTAACCCGGGTTTCCCATGCAAGAGTTTAGTTAACCCTCCAGCATCAAGCATCCTCACTTTTCTGAGTCATTACCCTTTTGTTTGTCATGGAAATCTCAAGGCCAAATCTGGGAACCTTTAATGACAGGTGTTTAGCGTTATGGAACATCCGCTTCGACTGCCCATCATACCAAGCGGAGCTCCAAATGTACTGACCAGGCATCCCGATACTAATCCTTCTGTGAGGGCATCAGTGATAAAGTGACTGTCACGTGGCACAGACTGCTCGAGCTCATTACTAACTTAAGGCGCCAAAGGTGTGTAAAGCATGCAAGGTGAAGATAACGAACAGTGATCAATCTCATAACTCCTACAAGCAATACAAAATAGATAGTTGGGCAAACACGGACCCCTGGACACACCAGAGGTGGGATCAGGTGCCTAGGAGGAGTAAGCATCCCCTGTTGACCGGTCACACCCGCCGTGAGCCCCATATCCTGATCAGGTAAACGGAGTTATCCGCAGTCAAAATCAGTGTGCCAAGAACGGCTTAACAATCGGTATGAAACAGACAGCATTTGACTCAATGCGAGGTTGTATTGACGAACTAGATCGTCATAACGACCATAGAATTTGCGAAATGCTGACTTCAATCGGGACTGAAATCCCTGTACCATCAATTTGTTTGTCAGTAGCTTACCTCGATTTAAAAACTGACTATACCCAGAACAAGCTCTTGTCTATCGAATCAGTTAAGATATATAAACACCATATGCAGGTGATAATGGAATATTGCTACATAAATGTGGGAAGTTGACGATGGAGAAGCTGAAATCATCCCGTTTGTCATACAGTTGAGTTGTTAGTTTGCCGTTAATGTCTACTTTCAATAAAATATCTAAGTATAAAGCAGAAGTGGACGACTCTGTGTGTGTCCTTTATTTCGAGCTCACAGGGATATATCAAATCGACATATGAATGATCAGTAAGTCCAAATTTTGACTTAATTTTTCTCTCTCAAACATGTAGGTCACCGTCGAACTAAATCGACTATGTCGCGTACATTAGCGCCGTATAACCTCCATGCAGTTCTGTCGCGAAGATTAGCACCGTATAACATCCATGGAGTTCTGTCGCGGACATTAGCGCCGTATAACCTCCATGCAGTTCTGTCGCAGACATTAGCGCCGTATAACCTCCATGCAGTTCTGTCGCGGACATTTGCGCCGTATAACCTCCATGCAATTTTGTCGCGGACATTAGCGCCGTATAACCTCCATGCAGTTCTGTCGCGGACATTAGCGCCGTATAACCTCCATGTAGTTCTGTCGCGGACATTAGCGCCGTATAACCTCCATGCAATTTTGTCGCGGACATTAGCGCCGTATAACCTCCATGCAGTTTTGTCGCGGACATTAGCGCCGTATAACCTCCATGCAGTTTTGTCGCGGACATTAGCGCCGTATAACCTCTATGTAGTTCTGTCGCGGACATTAGCGCCGTATAACCTCCACGCAGTTCTAACTTCTATCAAGGCCACAACAAGGACGAACTGCCCATCTTAGACGATAATGATAAACAGTGGCAGATTTAGAAAGGGCGCACCACCAGAAATAATTAAAGTTAGGAGAACAAAAGTATAAGATCTGACATTGTATGTACAAAGAAGTGCATAATATAAACAAAATCAGTTATTTTATTGCCAAACTGATTGATTGAATATTGTTTAACGTCCCTCTTGAGAATTTTTCACTCATATGGAGACGTCACCATTGTCGTTGAAGGGCATGCGAGACACTCAAATGTAAACAAAACTTTATTCTTCTAGATTATATAGTGCATGTACGTGAAAAAGATAGAGAGGAAAAAAACACAAATCCCGTGCGCTTTAGCCATTTTTCACACACATATACTTAGGCTGAATGCGGACATGTATGTGAAAAAGATAGAGAGAAAAAAAACCCACAAATTCTGTGCGCATTATACCACCTTCACACTCACGGATTTTTCTTACGAGTCCTTACGGATCTCCGACTCGTAGTCAATCACAAGCATTCGTAAATCACTCGTCGGTATCCATGTCTAAATCGTAACATTCCGTGTACTTTTATGGATTTGTGGAATACGTAAGAATCCGTAAGAAAAATCCGTGAATGTTAAGGTACTATTAGCCATTGTTCACACACGTATACCTAGGCTGAAGGCGGACACGCTTACATATAGGGAAATAAATGTACATTGTATTTAGGTTGTAAAACAGTAGTTCTAATTCATAAAACAAAAACTAAAACCCAATCACAGATTTACCGTTATAAATTTATTTAGTTTTTCCACGTAAATATAGTTATGTATCGTTATATAATCTATTTGCGCAATACACACGCACGCTAATGTCAAATGACGTCAAAGTGCATTTTTATCACGTTTAACTTATAAAATGCATTACTTTCATGAAGAAATAGGTCTATGACACTTGCCCGTACCTAAATATGACCGTAAGAAAAAATGAAGCAAATGTTTCAACCTTTCCGAATATGATATACGTTTTTAAATATTTTTTTTTTTTAGAAAAGATTTTACTAACAGAATATAACACAATTTTTGTCATTTCGGCTTAAATTTCCTACTTTCCGGTAACGGTGTGCGATTTTGAATGCATGTTTTCGACTAGTTCCCAACATCGCACAGAAAAACTTTGAGTAGAAAAATTGTTTAGTTTTTACTCTACTTTTAGAAAATATGATTTGTTTCATTGTATTCCAATTATTAACAAAACGCCCCCAATTTAATCACGTCGGCACATAAAAGGCGTCACTGGGCGTTAAAGGGTTAAAATGAAAAGATGAAGATCACAGTGATCAATCTTATAACTACTACAACGAATAGAAAATTAAGAGTAGGGCAAACACGGACCCCTGGGCATACCAGAGGTGGGATCAGGTGCCTAGAAGGAGTAAGCATCTGCAGTCAAAATCAGTGTGTAAAGAGCGGCATAAGAATTGGTATGAAACACGTCAACCTGCTTTTAACCCAATGGTATGTTGTATTTGCAAAGTTAAATTGTGATAACGACCTTAGAATTTGCGGAATGCTGACTTTAAACGATTGATTGATTATGGTTTTAGGCCCTTTTGGTAATATTTCAGCCATTTTACGGCGGCCCTGTAACATCAACTTGTTTGTCAGTAGCCTTTCTCGATTTAAACACTGATCATACGCAGGACAAGTTCTTCCGTATCGAATCAGTTGAGAGACGTAAAAACCATATGCAGGTGATGATGGAATATTACTACATAAAAATGGGAAGTTGACGATGGAGAAGCTGAAGTTATCCTGTTTGTCATTAAGTTGAGTTGTTTGTCGTTAGCACCTGTGTTCAATACAATATCTAGGTACACTGTTACAAAGCAGTTGTGGAGGACTCTGTGGTGTTTTTAATTCGAGTTCACTGGGATATATGGAATCGACATATGAATGAAGTATTGCTGATGGATAAAGCGTCGTCGTTATATTTAACTGTCGAGTTGAAGGCCACAGCAAGATATTTTTTCTTCTCACGTAGAAGCTTTTGATTTAATGCTGCCTTATAAGAATATAAAAGCAGTACCGCTTATAAAGGAGCATAGGTCGTTCCCATGGAAATTCCTACAGACCGTTTGAAGACCTGATCACCAAACGCTAAGAAGATATTGTCAATGAGAAACTTCAGCATCGTGTTAATAACTTCAGTGCTTACACATAAAATCAGAGTGATTTTTTAAAAAAAAATAATTACGTATTATCTGTATAAGTTTATACATATACTGACATATGCATAAAACCAATTAGTGCGGAATATTCGATTTTAAGCATACTGATTGTAGTATAGTCCTTCTATTTGTTGTTTCAATTAAGAGTACGTATACATGCATTAGTAATCTGATAGCAAACACCTCGTGCACAATGTGTAGCATACAAATTAAATTTCATACGGTAAATAGCATCCATTGTACTTATAAATTTAAAAATCTAACTATCATTTTCATCACCATCGAAAAAGTTTGTAGCAAGTATCGATAATGCCTATGATATTATAAGTACATGCAAAAATCAGTCACTGAATCTGTTCTCTTACATTTCGTTTGAAATTGATATTGCTTTCATCATAGACAATGAATTCGTTTGTTGCAAACTAGTTCGATCCGGTTTTCTGCGTAATCATGACCAAATATGGAACGTCATCAAGGTCAAAGAGTACATTAACTGTTCCGTTCAACCATATATTTTGGTTCTTAAATCTAGTTTATATTTTAGAAAATACATAAAAATATGAATATAAAAAATAAAATATCTTTCTTTGTTGTTCCATCGGGCGATGAAGGTGGCAATCATTGCAGAACAAATTCCATAACCCGTGTTAAATAAGAAAGAAAGAATTTTATTGTTTAAATAAAACAGCAATTTATCCTCTGGATGCAGATTGGGGTCTTTTCGGATCTAAGATCACTTCTATATTATTTACGTAAATCAATATATTATCACTAACAAACTAATAAGCGATATGACGAAAGCTGACACTCCACCCCCGTGCGCATGTCTGTCTGTGTAACTTTCTGTATTCCTCGCTTAATATATATGCATTTTCTATGATCCAATTTACTGAAGTCAACAAATTACTTCAAACAATTAATCAAGTGAATTCGACTAGACACGTTTGGACACGTCGATATTGTATTAAATTTTTACACGAAACACATCGTTATTATTCATAATATAAAATGTGTAATGTTGGCGCTTTGAAGCAAATATTAAACACTTTTAATATTATAAATACATAGAAATCTGGGTCAAGGCCTCAAGAGTGTTGCACTGAAACATTATGTAAACGATGGAGGAAATTGGAACAATGAAAAGCATAGAACTGTATTTCTTTTCGATCTACGTTCTCTCTTTTATCATTTCTTTTGTTTATTTCAGGAAGCGTCAATTACCACAGATTACTAATTAACCCAAGATTTAAAAAAATAATCTTATCCCACTTATACACACACATACTTGTAGGCTAAATGAAACTCCGCGCAAGCGCGGGAAATCACAAATAATATTGCATAGAGGAAGGACTTTCTGCACGCTTGTTTGAATTGTTGCACACATGAATTGAATGAACGATATCTTTAATTCAAATGAATTTAAAATTATTTTTTTATGAATAATTGCGTGCATTACTTCTGTTAGCCTATATTTTTTGGTATCATATACAGTAAATAAAACTTGATTATTAGGAAGTCACATAAATGGTCTCGATATCTCCCAATGCAATTGTAATCCGTCATGCCAAATAGTTGACCAAAGACAAAATGAGCGATCGTTCATAATTTCGGTAATGCGAATGTGTTTATAATGGTAGTTTTTGTTCGGTGCGACAATTCAAGGGCAATATATGAATACACGTCGTTTCTTCTCCTCAAACACAATAATCAATTAAAACATAATGCACTATATGAATGACAAACAGAAAAACTGTTATAATATTGTAAATAGTGGTCCGATTTCTTGGACATGTCAGGTAGTGTACAACCCAATTATCATAAGGTAAAATGTTTTAACTTTAATGTTATAAGGCGCAAACTTCCCAGAACAGCCCCGGACCATTCGATATCTGACATATTGGACAGTTATTAACTTATTACTTACTTTCACGATCTGTGTCATCACAAAACATGATCAACTAAACTAAAAACTTTTTTGTGTTTTTCATGTGTTTGTACATATCAGTAACTATTAATAAATTATTACAAAAAGTCGTAACAGTGACTTCTATAATCAAGGGGGAAATTCAGAACATCGAAAATCGTATTAAAGAAATTATCGATGTACCATATCGTTGGTCTCGGGAGAGGGGGGATTTAAGGGGGGGGGGGCCGCATTCCCCCTTTAGAATTTTCAAATTCGAGGTAAATGAAGGTCTCTTGTTAAAGAAAATGTAAACAATAAAAGAGACAATCATTTCTTCCGCTCTCGGAGAAATAAATGACAAAATCTTTTGATTTATTGAATTACATTGTACTTTTATTGGGAGAAGTTACATTTTTCCAAAAACCCTTAAAATGTGCATCATTTCATTAATTTCACCGTATTAAAAATGACAGAAAATATTAAAAATGACTACATAGAAGACCTATTACAAACCCTATAAAATCTGTAAAATCCTGAAGCTTACGGAGGCTTCGCCTTGGACCCAATGGGGGCCCTCAAAGCGGCCCCCAGATCCCCTGTCTCATAAAGTTGCGCCCCCTAACCACAATTCCTGGATCCTCTCCTGGATTGTGCCCTTCGTTGAAGTTCTTCATAAAATGACAAATATGGGCCTAGTCAAAAGTATTAAAAGTATAACTAACACTGAACACAATTCCATGATGATCATGTTGCAGACCAAGCAGACTTTTAATCCTTATTTCAGACTCATTAATTTATTTGTTTTGTTTTACCTCATGTACGTCCGTTTATTTACATTTTCTCCAAATATTTTTATTGTATGTAAATGCTTTTAAAATTATTCTTTGTCGTTTCTTGTACATTCTTATTACGTTTATACTTTGCTAATATTCTTATGTGTTTTTTTTAACTTAGTTATTGTACTTTCAACTTTTAAAGTTGCCAATGAATAAATATCTATCTATCTATATCTATATATGTCAAATTCTCAGCTTGCCGAAAAGACCCAAGAATGTGCGATTGGTTGCATACCTAAGCGTCTATAGTGATGTAATGCCTCGTTCTTGGCGCTTCGTTCTGGAAATTTCCATAAGGCTGATTCAACGAACAGGCATATTCTATTCCATCGTCGGAAACCCACGGTCGGTCGCTAGAGACATTTACCTTCCATGGGACACTACGCCGGTATTTTCGCTGGAAGGTGTTTCTCGGATTTTATATGCGATTGGTCGCTTTACCATTCCTTATTGCGATATTCAACCAATGAAAAAGCCCCTATTTCCAGTCGTTGGGAGCAGTCCTCGATCTCCGAATGCAGACGATTGATTGACACTGAATGGCAAATGTTCTTCAGTCATTTATAAAATTGTTTTGCAACATACATGTATTGATTTTTTTATGATCATAGAATTGAATTATCGTTTATTGATTGATTGATTGAATATTGTTTAATGTCCCTTTCGAGAATATTTCACTTATATGGAGACGTCACCACTGCTGGTGAAGGGCTGCAAAATTTAGGCCTATGCTCGGCGCTTATGGTCATTGAGCAGGGAGGGATCTTTATCGTGCCACACCTGCTGTGACACGGGGCCTCGGTTTTTGCGGTCTCATCCGAAGAACCGCCCCATTTTAAAATCGCATCTTACGACAAGCAAGGGGTATTGACGACTTATTCTAACCCGGATCCCCACAGGATATTATTTATTGGCTTTATTGTTGTATCAGCGAAGCACGAAGTGCAAGCGAGATGTGTATCAATTTTCTCATGATGGGTTATTACGTGTGAAGGTATATCGCAGAATAATGACCACGGCATTCCTATGATCTTTGCAATAACCGTGGTAGAGTTGCTACGAAATCCCCACCAGTAGTAATAGGGTAACAGAAACGTGGATAGACCAGTCAGCATTAAATGATGAAATTAATATTGATGCATACTACAGGTATATCTCACGAAAAAAGCGCTGTAGAACAGCGGGGAAGTATGAAAGGTGAAGATAACGAACAGTGATCAATCTCATAACTCCTACAAGCAATACAAAATAGATAGTTGGGCAAACACGGACCCCCTTTGTACAGAATAAGCATGCCTCCCCTGGCTTACATATACCAGGCAACAACGATTTGAAGTCCATTTTTATTTACCATGCCTAAACAAAGCCATTACAAGTCGACAAGTGTTAAGGACTGATTGTGAAACATACAGTAGTCTTTTAGTGATTTTGATTTTGAAGCAATAAATCCCTTGTATATAGCATATGTTCAAGTCCTGAAAATTTCAAATATTTTGTATTTGAAACAAACCATTGACAACCCTACAAGGATAACGAATTCCGAATACAATATTGTTCATATTTTAACAAACAGAATAGAAAATTTACTTCAACATGACACCATTCCTGTCGGTTTAAGTACCTACTGTTCTCGACGTATCCAAGGATCATTTCAAACAGCATAACACTACAAAATTAAGGTCTTTAAAAAAGTATTAACTAATGCGGGTTATATTTTTTTCTGCAATGCTTGTTACCTTCATTAGACAATAAAACAACAAAGAAAGCATTTTATTGTTTAAATAACATCCAATAGAGTAGATGTTCTACCAAGACCCTATGTTTGCTCCTCACGAAAATATTAACAGCTGTGAAGGAGAAACGTCACACGCACTGTGCCACTACATATGCCAGAAAGTGGTGTAAGTCAAATGTGGATTCTAAACAATTCGAAAGAATTTTTAGTAAATTTGAAATTGCAAAACTTTTTCTCAAATCAACAACATCAAAACGTATATTAGTAAATTTGAAATTGCAAAACTTTTCTCAAATGAACAACATCAAAACGTATAACTTTTCAACGCTTTACACGACCATTCCTCAGGTTATGTTAAAGACAAGATTTTTTGACATCATAGACAGTTGCCTCTTCAACACAAAATGGAAAAGGAAACATTTGTATCATCGTATCTAGTGATCAGGCATCCAAAAAATTGCTTTGGTAAACATCACTCTGATTCCATGCACAAGTACTCTGATATTGCAATAAAACTATGCTGGAGTTCCTCATTGACAATATCTTCGTAATCTTTGGTGATCAGATATTCCAACAGTCTATTGGAATTCTCATGGGTGTGACTTATATTCCTTTGCTAGCTAACCTGTTTTTGTATTCGTATCAAGCAGAGGTTATTCAAAAGCTACATGAGAAGAAAAAATATCTTTTTGTAGTCTAGGATGAAGCATCCCCTGTCGACCGGTCCCACCCGCCATGAGACCCACATCTTGATCAGATAAACGGAGTAATCCGTAGTCAAATTCAGTGTGTAACGAACGGCCTAACAATTGATATGAAACAGTCAGACGGCTGTTGACCCAATGACAATTAGATTGCTATAACAACCATAGAATTTGTGAAATGCTGACTTTGAACGAGACTGTTGAAACCCCTGATACATCAAATTGTTTGTCAGTAGCCTGCCACGATTCAAAACTGATCATACACAAAACAAGCTCATGTGTATCGAATCAGTTGGGAGACATAAACACCATATGCAGGTGATAATGGAATATTGCTACTTAAATATGAAAAATTAACGACGGAGAAGCTGAAGTCATTTCGTTTGTCATAAGAATGAGTTGTTAGTTTTCCGTTTACATCTATGTTCAATAAAATATCCAAGTATGAAGACTCTGTGATGTATTTTATCTCGAGTTCACTGGGCTATATCGAATCGACATATGAATGAAAATAAACATTGTTAATCAATAAAACGTCGTCGAAACACTTTTACTTAAACGATATAATAAAATGAAATTGTTTACCATTTGACATAAAATATTTAAAATGAAAAGATGCTTTTAAAAAAATAAGTCATGAGTTTTATATTACTTAAAGTTTTTTTTAGAACAAAAAAAAAAACAAAATATACTAGATCTATATCTAAATAGATAAATTATTTGTATGTTTCTATCATATGTATGTTTAGTGTTGTGTACTACATTGTATTTGATTGACACCTGTGACCTTGACAAGGTTCTAGACGTTTAATTTTTACAACATGTGTCGTTTGTTTATACTTGAGTTCAAAATAAAGATGGTGTAATACCTGATCATCTGCAATGTACACTTTCCAGAAAGGTAATGTTCTCTAAAAAAAATTTTTTTTTTAAAGTATAAATTTGTGGCAACAGGAACTCTACATAATTCCATTGGATTAACGTATTGGGGGAAAGCTTTGGATTGTGACAACTTATTTGTCTGTGTGAATTATTTGTGATTGATTTCTACTGGTCTTGGGTTATTCTAAACCACACCATCAATACATAATATAAAATGTCATATGTAAATCTAAAGCTAGACAGTGGTACAAAAGTGTGTAAGTTGTATAACTTAAAATCTATTTCTACCAAACATACCCCTTTTGCATGTTTTTGTAAATAGATAGTTCATATTTCATTACCATCTTCATACAAGGACCCCCAGTGGAAATAAACCTTCGGACTTCTATGGGGTATCCAGGTATCATGTCATTTATTTATTCAATTCATATTCACATATCAACCAACATGTCTTTCAAGTGCAATATCATAAAAGTAAAATATATGTTATACATGTATGCAAGGTGATGATAACGATGTATATGATGATATGGTGACACACATACCTTTAATATATTAAGGTACCTTCTTACTTGTCCAAACGTTGTCATTATAAAATAGATATTTGACTAAAAACAGACCTCTACTTTCGATATGCGATAGCGTAAACAGATGTCTGGTTTTAGCCATATTGGGAATACATACACCGTATACAACGTCACACTCGAGGAGTCGTCACTGTGGATCATGAGGGCTCGGCTCCGAAGAGGAGAAAACGCAGTATCACCGAGTATGAGATCAATTTTCTCATAAAATACACCATATTTCTGAAAACATCATATTGCATAGAGTGTGGTAGATATATTTTGATCATTCAAATTTGTCACCGAATTTCAGAAACCCATACTTACCTCAAATATTTCGTTCGAGTTTCACGAGTAGGTCTACAAAGTTGAAATTGATGATTTAAACCCATCTTTCTTGGTCATTTCATCTCTCTGCCTACTTGATTTGTTTGATAGAGAGTATGTATATCCCGATACCATGATTGTTGATGATTATATCGCGCTTTTACTTACATTTCACATGTAATTTTCACAAAATGGTACCAATTGGTAATGTGTCGCATGAGGGCTCAAATATGGCATACCGTGAGGACTATGCTACATATATTTTACTGTATCGTGAGTCTTCAAAGTTTGACCTTTGGTCTGATTAACATGAAGTTCACTATGATCCTTTTAATATCATATATTTGTCAGTTTTCTTTTCATATTTCAGAATCAAACATGGTTGGAAAAAAGTACAATCTTACCAGGAATAGTATGAAAATGTGGGCTATCCACACAACTGAAACTTAAAAGCTACGAAGTGTACCTACATGCATACCATCGAATCTATGTCCTGTAATCAAACAGCTCTCATCTGTAAGAAAACATACTTGCACACTATTGAAAGGTTGAACGCCAAACGAAGATTTTTTTTTACAGCAAGATCCCCGCATGTGCAAAACAAGCATCGCTTAGATGTATATAAAAGGGAGATACCCAACCGCCTGTAATTCTGCCACGGTTATTGCAAAGATCAAAGGAATGCCGCGGTCATTATTCTACAACATACCTTCATACATGTACGTATTAACTGATTATGAGAAAATTGACACACATCTTGCTTGCACTTTGAGTTTTACTAATGCAACAATAAAGTTGATAACTGATAAATCAATTTTATAATCATAAAAATCAATCAATATATGTTGTAAAACAAATTCATAAATGACAGAAGAACATTTTTCATTCAGTGTAAACAAATCATCTGTATTTCGAGAGCCATGCACATGTAAACATGCGATGCACAGGCAAGTTTTTCTTGAACTGTATTCGACTTTTAGATATATCGATGACGTTTTGTCTATTAACAATGATAGCTTTCATTCATATGTCGATTTGATATATCCCTGTGAGCTGGAAATAAAGGACACCACAGAGTCGTCCACTTCTGCTTCATACTTAGATATTTTATTGAAAGTAGACATTAACGGCAAACTGACAACTCAACTGTATGACAAACGGGATGATTTCAGCTTCTCCATCGTCAACTTCCCATATGTGTGTAGCAATGTTCCATTATCACCTGCATATGGTGTTTATATATCTCAACTGATTCGATATGCAAGAGCTTGTTCTGGGTATAGTCAGTTTTTAAATCGAAGTAAGCTACTGACAAATAAGGTGATGGTACAGGGATTTCAACAGTCTCGATTGAAGTCAGCATTTCGCAAATTCTATGGTCGTTATAACGATCTAGTTCGTCAATACAACCTCGCATTGGGTCAAATGCTGTCTGACGTGTTTCATACCGATTGTTAAGCCGTTCTTGGCACACTGATTTTGACTGCGGATAACTCCGTTTACCTGATCAGGATATAGGGCTCACGGCGGGTGTGACCGGTCAACAGGGGATGCTTACTCCTCCTAGGCACCTGATCCCACCTCTGGTGTGTCCAGGGGTCCGTGTTTGCCCAACTATCTATTTTGTATTGCTTGTAGGAGTTATGAGATTGATCACTGTTCGTTATCTTCACCTTGCATTCAAAGTAATTAATATAACCTGTTAACATTAAACTAAATACTTTCATTTTTTTCAAAATAGATTTAGAATACACTACCATATCACCCTTTTCGTCAGCAAAAAACAAAAACAAATTGAATGTAGGCCGTTTCAAACTACCATGAAGTCATAGTGACCTAATTTGTATCTATATAGGAAAACGATCTGGTGTATATTTTTGAGCTGTAGTCGAATAGAAATAAAGTTCTTGTTTTCGTGTATCTTGCTGGATAACCTCCTTGTTCTCGAAATGTTGTTTGAAATAGAAAAGACTCGGCTTTTATATTTCAAAACATTTCTCAACTTCGGAGGTTATCCTGCAAGATACACGAAAACGCGATCATTATAATTATATATCTTAAATATACTCCCCGTCGCACTTGCCGTGTGTGGAATTAACAGGGGTTCAACACTTAATTTTGTATTGCTTATAGAAGTTATGAGATATTGATCAATGTCCGTTATCTTCATCTTTTCACACCCTATACCATATACCGACACCTGTACATATATATTATTGTTGCATACATGTATGTCCAGATGCATTCGGTATTCTGTTAGGTAAGTGCTCCGGGGTCATCCCAACCTTATTTCATGATTATTGAAATATATTATACATCTAAAACAATTGAGATACTAACCCCCTAAACCAAATATATTCCTGCTTCACATATCAAGATGCATTAAAATTCTGGTGGGCACGTACCCTGGGGTCATCCCAACTCCCATATTTTTTTGATTGTTCAAATATCTTTAAAATGGTTGAGATTCCAACCCTTGCTGTAAATATATTTTGCTGCACATGACAGAATGCACTGAACACCACGTTTTGGTTCGTTTTTCCACCCATTTGCCCCTCAAGGTATGAAAGAAAACTTATTACACATCTAAAAAGGACACCACCAATAACCTCCCAAAAGATGATTTGGCTACTGTATAAAGTGTAAGACGAGTTCTGGGAACCAGGTTTTTCTATAGAAAAACATCGTTTTCTACACCCCTAATTAGCCCCCAAGGTGAAAATGAAAATTCTGAAACCTAATTCCACATCTATATGATACCACCAATTACCTTCCAAGAGATGATTTGGCGATTGCGTTAGAGGAAGTGGAATTTTTGGGAAGCAGGGGGTTATTTTTGTTTGTAAAAATGTCGTTTTGTGATCCCCATCCCTTTTGCCCCCTCCCCCACCCCCGGATAAAAATGTAACTTCCAAAACATAATTGCTCATCTACAGGATATGACCTACATGTATGATATTCCAAAATATTGATTAGCAACTGCCTGCAATAAAAGAGGAGTCTGAGGAAGAAAAAAGCGTGACAGACGAAATGACGGATCAGGATAACAATATACCCGAACTGTCTTTAGAAAGTATGGGCATAATAAAGAAGTCCTCTAAAGGTGACAAACTTGTTCTTCCAACACAAATTACTAGATGCTAACATACAAATTGACTAACGATATATATGATATACATTGTACGTGTATCCGGTTTTGTTTGTGCAGGATATGAATTCAGTTGGTGATGGGGAGAATGTAAATGAATATCGTTTAGCGGTTGACGGTGATTTGTTTGATTAAATATGTATTGTTTAACGTCCCTCCCGAGAATTTTTCACCCATATGAAGACGTCACCATTGCCGGTGAAGGGCTACCAAATGTTAGGAATATGCTCAGCGCTTACGGCCTTTGAGAAAGGAGGGATCTTTATCGTGCCACACCTGCTGTGACACGGGGCCTTGGTTTTTGCGGTCTCATCTGATGGAACGCTTCTTTTAGCCGCTTCTTACGACAAGCAAGGGGGTAGTGAAGATCTATTCTAACCCGGATCCCCACAAGATTTGATTTGTTTGATCACGATGAGGACTTTGATAATTGTGGAAATTACAAACTTTCCATTTCGCTAAATGTGGATGTACTTCTTGGTATACCGGTATATTTTTTTCATTTTGGCTTTAGTTCATCCAAGTGTGTACAAGTATGCTTTCTAACAGGTGAGGGCGATTTGAGTACAGGACATAGATTCGATGGTTACATGTAGGAGCTTAAAAGTTTCAGTTTTGCGGATAGCCCACTTTTTCATACTATTCGTTGACAGATTTGACTTCTTTCGCATCATATTTTAATTTGAAATATGAAAAGAAAACTGACAAATATGTAGATGTAATATTATAAGGATCTTGACAAAATTCATTTTTTCATACCAAGGGTCAAACTCTAAAGGCTCATGATACAGTAAAAAACATCGGGCATGGTCCTCGCGGGATGCCAAATTTGAGCCCTCATGCGACACATTACCAATTGGTACCATTTTGTGAAATATAAATGTGAAATGTGAGAAAAAGGGTGATATAATCATTAACAAATCATGGTATCGGGATATACATACTCTCTATCAAACAAATCAAGTAGGCAGAGATGAAATGACCAAGAACGATGGGTTTAAATCATCAATTTCAACTTTGTAGACCTACTCGAGAAACGCGAACGAAGTGTTTGAGGTAAGTACGGGTTTCTGAAATTCGGTGACAAATTTGAATGATCAAAATATATCTACCACACTCTATGCAATATGATGTTTGCAGAAATATGGTGTATTTTATGAGAAAATTGATCTCATACTCGGTGATACTGCGTTTTCAACGCTTCGGAGCCGAGCCCTCGTGATCCACAGTGACGACTCCTCAAATGTGACGTTGTATACGGTGCTATTGCTGACATATTTAATTTTAAAAAATTCTGAAGTGTATCCTGATTTTCTTTTAAATAAAAATTGTGATTTCTTATATTACTAGATAATGTTTGTCATTTGGTACAATATGTCTGCACAAAATTTGTTTGATATTATGCCCCCCCCCCCCCCCCCTTATGACATTAGGGTCTAGTGTTGATCAAATATACTCCCAAGAAAATTACTTTTTTCTAAATAGTTTTCATATTTCCTGAAATGTATGACAACACAGATTTTGGACACAAGTTACATTATTACATTCTAGCCTGATTAAAACCAAAATGAAAATCTGTAAACAAAACGACTATCATTCTAATTAAAATCACACCATTCTATCAGTACTCAAAGGGCCTGCCAGTCTAATTAAAATCACACCCTTCCATCAGTGCACAAACTGACTATCAGTCTAATCCCATCGCACTGCTTTTAATCAACTTATTGCGCCTTATCTGTGAACAAAGATGGACGATTAGCCCAAGATATCGTGTGGGAAGCTCTGGTAGCCGGTGTTGGTAATTTATCTACCAAATACCACTTAACTCTTATTATATTCTAATTCTGATTGACTGTTAAACATTGGCAATTATTATCAATTTATGATATGAAACATTTTACTTGCATCGAATAATGCTGAAAACTTGCTTAACTGTGATAGTATTGCTAGCAATCACTAAGGACTTGCACAACGTTTCTCAATACATGGTTTTTCGTGATATTGCACGCAATCTCGTTTAGACTACAAAAAATCTTGTGGAATGTTACCACGTCTGTTTTAGAGTTAGCATATTTAAATAGTCCCTGGTTGTCGCAAAAATAAAAGTCAGCTCTTATATGTATTACAGCAAATTGTACAAATGTAGCAACGAAATAGTGAAAAATGTTTGGTACAAGCCTGTATCGAACCCAGGACCATTATGTAAAACTTATACGGTACCAATTTTGATGCACCAGATGCGCATTTCGACAAATAATGTCTCTTCAGTGATGCTCAACCGAAATGTTTGAAATCCGAAATAACTATGAAGTTTTAGAGCTAAATATAGCCAAAAACAGCGTGCTAAAAAAGTGGAGCCAAATTCGTCCAAGGAATGCACGAGGGAGATAATCCTTAATTTTGAAATGAATTTCTAAATTTTATAACAGCAATTAAATATAAATCCGTATTTTCAAGCTAGTAACGAAGTACTAAGCTACTGGGCTGTAGAGACCCTCGGGGACTAACAGTCCACCAGCAGAGGCCTCGACCCAAGGGTCATAATGTAAAACTTATACGGTACCAATTTTGATGCACCAGATGCGTATTTCGACAAATAATGTCTCTTCAGTGATGCTCAACAGAAATGTTTGAAATCCGAAATAACTATGAAGTTTTAGAGCTAAATATAGCCAAAAACAGCGTGCTAAAAATTCGTCCAAGGATAAGAGTAATATTACTAATTAGGTGATCTATCCACTAAACTACCCACGCTGAGATACTGAAATACAGTAATATTACTACAATATAATTATAAATTGAAATTCAATCCTAGTTTGAAAATCAAACAAGAACTCTTCATAATTATAGAGATGTAAAAATAATTTGAGAGAAAATGTCCGAACCCTTAGGAGACAAATTTCATTTTTGAAAATACATGAGGATATGAGCTGCGACGCCTCACGCCGGGATCCTTCATGAAGTAAGTACTGAACTATTTATGATAAAGCTTTCATGATTTGCATATATAGATTCCCTCCATTTAATTAATCTTTTGACCTTAGAGTTTGACGATTTTGAAAAATGTAATCTTACTCATGACTTTTGAAAATGAGTGATAGGTCTTTTATATTTCATATATAGATTTATTTTGACAAAAACATTTTTCCGTAACATTGACCTTGGAGTTTGACCTACTTTTAGAAAATCCTAATATCCCCTGAATTATTTAAGGTAGCACTTTCATCTTTTGCATATATATATATATAGAAATTCATTTCAAAATTAAGGATTATCTCCCTCGTGCATAGCTCTTATCCTTGGACGAATTTGGCTCCACTTTTTTGGCACGCTGTTTTTGGCTATATTTAGCTCCAAAACGTCATAGTTATTTTGGATTTCAAACATTTCGGTTGAGCATCACTGAAGAGACATTATTTGTCGAAATGCGCATCTGGTGCATCAAAATTGGTACCGTATAAGTTTTACATATATATATATATATATATATGCTTTGTGGAAATACATTTCATTTGATACCATATATTTGACCTACTTTTAAGAAAACCTAACCTATTCCATGAAAGGTGAAGATAAGGAACAGTGATCAATCTCATACATGTAACTCCTATGAACAATACAAAATAGAGAGTTGGGCAAACACAGATCCCTGGACACGCCAGAGGTGGGATCAGGTGCCCAGGAGGATTAAGCATCCCCTGTCAATCGGTCACACCTACTGTGGGCCCTATATTCTGATCAGGCAAACGGAGTTATCCGTAATCAAAATCAGTGTGTCAAGAACGTCCTGACAATCAGTATGAAACACGTCAAACAATATTTGACCCAATGATAGGTAGTATGGGTATACTAGATCGTAATAACGACCAAAGAATTTGTGAAAAACTTGCTTCAATCGAGACTGCTAAAACCCCTGCACCATTAACGTGTTTGTCAGCAGCCTGTCTCGATTTAAAAACTGATCATACGCAGAACAAGCTCTTACGTATTGAATCAGTTGAGAGATTTACACACCATATGCAGGTGATAATGGAATATTGCTACATACATATGGGCAATTGACGATGGAGAAGCTGAAATCGCCCCGTTTGTCATAAAGTTGAGTTGTTAGTTTGCCGTTAATATCTACTTTCAATAAAATATCTAAGTATGAAGCAGAAGTGGACGACTCTGAGGTGTCTTTTATTTCGAGTTCATAGGGATATATCGAATCGACATATGAATGAAAGCTATCATTGTTAACAGATAAAACGTCGTCGTCTATATCTAAATGTCGAATTGAAGAACACAGCAAGAAAATTTTTCTTCTCATGTAGAAGTTTTTAAATAAATTCTGCTTCATATGAATATAAAAACAGGTCAGCTGAAAAAGGAGCACAGTTCGTGCCCAAGGGAATTCCAACAGATTGTTGGAAGACCTGATCACTAAAGACTACGAAGATATTGTCAATGAGGAAATAGCATATTTTTTATATCAACTTCAGAGTACTTGTGCGTGGAATCAGAGTGGTGTTTAACAAAGTAAGTTTTTGAATGACTGGTCACTAGATATGAATATTTCCTTTTTCCATTTTTGTTGAAGAAGCAACTGTCTATGATGTCAAAAATTCTAGTCTTTGATTTATCGTGAGGAATGGTAGTGTATAGTGTTGAAAAGTCATAGGTTTTGATGTTATTGATTTGGGAAAAGTTTTGCGATTTCAAGTTTACTAAAAGTTCCTTAGAATTTTTTAGAATCCACATTTGATTTACACCTTTTCTGGCATATGTAGTGACACAGTAATTTGAAGTTTCTCCATAGCTGTTCATATTTTCGTGAGGAGCAAAGATAGGGGCTTGGTGGACATTTACAGGATCCAGTGATGTATCTTTTCAATTTTTTTTTTATGAAGTCCATATCTCCTGAACTATTTAAGGCAAAGCTTTTATAATTTGTAAACTGATTTGAGAACAAAACCTGTTATTTCATGCCATGATTTATGACCTTGACTTTCTCCTGAAGAGCAAGGTCATGTTAGTCATATTGGTGGCAAGACGACCACACGTTAATTAATCTTCCGAGTGCTAAATTGAGGCCACAATATGTGGTCAATTTTCTATAGGAATATGAATGAAGAAAATGTTTTAAAAATCACAACAGCAGGGCCAAATGTAACTCATGTGAGCGATATGGTCATGGACCTGTTTACTTATACAGTTTCGATATAAAGCAAGGGATGTTGCAGGGTTTTTCACCCTCCCCCTTTTTGGAAGTGCATCTTTAATAAAATATTTCTTTTTATCATTTTGAGCTCTTCAACCCCCTTTCCCATTTTATGGACAGAAAAAATATAAACTAGAGTTACTCACACCACACCCTTCCAAAACCTTCCGGATTCATCCTGCTTTGAATACTTTTTATTTCCAGGGGCGGGTCCAAGAATTGTGGTTAAGGGCGGGGGACATCTATCAAACAAAGAAGGGACCCTAGGCCTTAAAGATCATCTGAGTAAACACCAGAGACAGCTCGTCAAACAAGAACCTCAAAGCTCACCTGGGTCACTCATGCTCTTCTTAAGATTGAATATTGTTTAACGTCCCTCTCGAGAATATTTCACTCATATGGAGACGTCACCACTGCCGGTGAAGGGCTGCAAAATTTAGGCCTATGCTTTCATCCGAAGGACCGCCCCATTTAGTCGCCTCTTACGACAAGCAAGGGGGCACTGAGGACCTATTCTACGTAACCCGGGTCCCCACGGGATGGTCTTCTTCAGAGGATTTTTGAAAGGTCAACACGTCATATTATGACAATATGACTTCAACAATGTTCCGTGGAGATGTGACTTCACTGAACTTAAATCCACACAATTCCGTGGGGATCCGGGTTAGAATAGGTCCTCAGAACCCCTTGCTTGTCGTAAGAGGGGACTAAATGGGGCGGTCCTTCAGATGAGACCGCAAAAATAGAGGTCCCGTGTCATCGCAGGTGTGGCACGATAAAGATCCCTCCCTGCTCAAAGGCCGTAAGCGCCGAGCGTAGGCCTAAATGTTGCAGCCCTTTACTGGCAATGGTGATGTCTCCTTATAAGTGAACAATTCTCAAGCGGGACGTTAAACAATATACAATCAATAAATCAAACACAACATGGGGATGCATCAGTACCAATACTACTAGTTAACATGTTCTGGAAATGCTTTCTAAAGAATCCTCCCCGTTTCATGAATTATGTAAACTCTAATCCCGATTTTTATCCCAAACCTTACCTGTGACCCTATGGCCCACGTAAAAAGAACGATCTCCTGCTCGGGAGACGTGTCAAAAGTCAGACAAGGGTTTTTTTCTCATTCACGCGCGGCTCTGCGGAGTTTTCTGGTGGGTCTCCCAGAATACACACAACAACTTGCCAATGATTTTACTGTAGTATCCAAGGGTCACCGATAAAACAGAGACACTGCAGTTGTCGTGCTGCGACTGGACATCGCCTTCTGAAACCACATTTATACAGTACATGGTGATAGGTGCACGAGCGGAGGACCTAAAAGGAGCATTTCTTTCTCTGTGGTTGAGTTAACGCCCTAAGCAGGGTAAACCGTAATCATCTAGAGGTACATGTATCACGTGAAGTGAAATAAAACTGCATTAAAACTTTGTTCCCTTATTGTGGCCCCCATTCTTACCGCGGAACAACGATTTAAACAGAGAATCTATGGAGGTCCTCACTTGAAAAACTTCAATCTGTACTTTCTGTTAATGCTTCCATATTACTATAATTAATCACGACACTGTTGATCTTGAAAGTTTTTCACTGTATTTTCTCATTTAAAAAACAACAAGTCAACCGTGGCCTCACCCTACCCCAGGGCAGGCCTCACCCTTCCCCATGGTCCTAATTTGACCATTCTTTGAATTTACACTACCTGAGGAAACTTGTATATCAATATGACTAATCATGGCCCCAAGAACATTTTTCAATCAACACTTTTTTCAGTATTGCAACCTGACCCTCCTACCCCGAGGGCATGATTTGAACAAACTTGAATCTTCATTGATATGTCGAAAAACTTCTACACCAATTTAATCTTTTCTGGCCAGTAAAACCCGTGGGGATTCGGGTTAGAATAGGTCCTCAGTATCCCTTGCTTGTCGTAAGAGGCGACTAAATGGGGTCGTCCTTTGGACGAAACCGCAAAAAAACCGAGGCCCCGTATCACAGCGAGTGTGGCAAGATAAAAATCCCTCCCTGGTCAAAGGCTGTACAAGCGCGGAGCATACGCCTAAATTTTGCAGCCCTTCACCGACAATGATGACGTCTCCATATGAGTGAGATATTCTCAAGAGGGACGTTAAACAATATTCAATCGATCAATCTGGCCAGTGGTTCTTGAAAAGATCTTCACATTACCTCACCCTACTTTTCTCCTTACTTGATTATCTCCCCTTTAAATATTTGAGAGGTGCACATTATCAGGGAACAGTGGATTGACAATATAAGTGAATGCAAATCATATCATTTGCAAGGGTTGACAAATTCAAGAGTTGAACAAATTTTGATTAACATAATTTGCAGCCTGAGCAGTTGACTAATAATTGACATATTCTATGATTTGCAAAAGATGAACAACTCAAGAGATTATTTTTGGTGGTGGTGGTGGTGGTGGGGTGGGGTGGGGGGGGGGGGGTGTTCCAAGTTAAAGGGTGCATGCACAATACTTTTAAGAGATATTTACTTCCAAAATATATTGAGCAGTCTGATTTGATTACAAAACTTTTTTTTTTTTTCAATAATCATGAGTGGAAACAATGCACCTAAAATTTCAAAAACCACACAAAAGAGCCTCGACAAGTTGTTAAATTACAAAAACCTGCTTTCAGAAACTTTCTTTGAAAATAAATACATGTATGGCAATAACTAAATCCAGTTTTCCGTCTGCTATGACAGATCTGGTGGTATTCAAGTTTTTAAAATAATGCCTTACGTGTTCAGAATTAATGCGAAAAGAAAACTTGATTGCACTGAAAATAATGAAAGCAAAGGACAACAAAAAACCCAGAGAATAAGGAAGAAGAAAAAAAGAAAAAAGAAAGAAGACATTTCTATATAGAGAAATGTCTTACAGCTAACATTCACCAGGGATCTAATATACTTGCTGAAGCAAGCAGAGGTAGACTTTGTGTAGCCAATTCACTTGTTTGTATTGCTCAGAAATCAAATAAGGTTAATCAAAAATTAATCTAGGTGTTTGTTCTTCAGGAAAAAGGCAATTAGTTGTACAGACATGTCAAAGTTTCATGTAATCATTCATATCCACACAGACATGTCAAAGTTTCATGTAATCATTCATATCCACACGATTAGTCACTTTCAAGATCAATCAACACATGAACAAAGATTGAGTGCTTTCTCGGGTGATAAGGTCGAGTGCTTTCTCGGGTGATAAGGTTGAGTGCTTTCTCGGGTGATAAGGTTGAGTGCTTTCTCGGGTGATAAGGTTGAGTGCTTTCTCGGGTGATAAGGTTGATGACTCTGGAGGTAATGCTCCTTTCATTTCTCCCGATTCTGTCCTTAATCTGTTTTGTAAATCAAGGTGATGCAATTTTTATATGCAAAGTCAGTTCAGTTGCTACTAGTATATTTACTGTGGCTCTGACATTTTATGTATTTGATCTTCATGCGACAGTGAAGCTAAATGCTTATCCAAACTGTAACTCTGTTTCAATGACAGTATGTGAATTTTCAAACTTTCATTTAGATCTGCTTCGTGTTTTTACCTTCAAGTCACGAATTGTTCCCAAGAAGGCTGGGGATTAAATGAAGTATTTTTCCAATTAATTTGCAAAATAAAAAAAACAACACACACACTACAGAATGAATTGCGAATTTTACTTTTAATATGAGTTCTTTCTCCCACACATAACAAGAGCAACAATGCTCACATTATAAAATATGTTGGTCCAATATATTCAGCAGAATAATATCCATGTAAACTACATGTATTCACTGGTCAAAATATTTGGCTGTGACCACGTTCTTTCTTGTGGTACTTGCATCTAAGAGTTTCCGATGACCCGGATACACAATAGGATGCTAATTAGCTAATTACTGGAGTAGACCATGTATATACCAAATTTAAGGAAATACTGGATTTATCTACTCCTCAAGGTGCTTACAGACTCACTGGTGAAATATAAAACAAGAGGCCCATGGGCCACAATGCTCACATGAATTACCTTTGACCCCCCCCCCCCCCCTTTGTTTGTCAGGGGAAGACTTTATAAATAGAACTTTTCCCTCTTTAATCCCATGATAAATTTTGACCCCAACCCACATGAGATAAATATTAACCAGAAATAAGGTCACTTTTATTTGATAAACCCTTCAAAATGATACCATGATTACAAACACCATACCATTTCTTAATTAGATACGAAATATATATGTTATACATTGAATATTAAACTTAAATGATGCCAATATACATTCACTATTTCTTAATTATCTCCCCTTTGAATGGGCAAGACCCTTCATTGGAACAATTTTAAATCCCCTTTTACCCAATACCCAAGAGGATGCTTTATGGCAAGTTTAGTTGAAATTGGTCCTGTGGTTCTGAAGAAGAAGTAAAAAATGTGTAAGTTTACAGAAGCAGACAGATGTCAGACAACAGGTGATCAGAAAAGCCTCTTGAGCTTGTAGCTCAGAAGAGCTTAAATGTACATAAAAAACAAATTAAAATCGTAAATCGCAAGTTAGGTTGTAGACCATCTTATAAGAAAATCATTGTTCTAAATCGTTTAATACTTTTAAATATCATTCCTAATGCATTAAAAATGTATATACTGTACATCATCATTACATATATATATATATATATTTCATATCAAATCTCTCTTAACTGTGATGCTTCATGCTGGCATACTTCATGAAGTATGCTGCAGTTCAAACCCTCATGTTTTCAGAAACTTATCTAGATTCTACTTTCATTTCTGTTGGCATTCCCAGCCGTTAAAATAAATACATTATTAATATATTCATCAAGAATCAAGCACGCATTGTTTACAACTGCAGCACATTCCTAAATATACACAAGGAATTCATTATCGTGTAACTTAACGAGAAGCACCGTTCATAATTTAACAAAATTACTCACACTCTCATTTTCGTATTGCTGAAATACATGCAACAACTCTCAATCAATTCATGTTCTCGTGATCTGAATTCTAACGAGTCATTTCGTGATAAGAAGTATTCGCGTAAGATAAGAAATCTACAGTATCAGTACAATTTGTAAAGATATCAACGTCAAAAACACTGGACATGTACATATATAGTTATAAAATTGTAGGGTGACTGACACCAGATGAAAAAGATTACAAAACTATGAAATAACATCCTCATGAATTGGTTTGTGGTCTACTTATCAATAACAGTAAACCAATTTGAAGAAATAAATTCCTTCATAAAAATCTTAATGTTGTCATAACTTACGTATAAAACTTGATTAGAATAATCTTTATTGCTGCCTGATTAATAACAGGGAAACATACAAGCTATAAATCTATGATTTCTTTTTTTCAAACTCCATCAAATCTAGGTCTCCAAAAGATCTGATATTCTATGTACAAAAAGAAAGACAAAAAAATGACAAAATGCCATCCATCGATACTGCAAAATGTCAATTCAGCATCTCAGCTATCGTTACTGGCGGTGACAATACATTAACTATACAAAATGTAGTCACCATCATCTACATGATAAAACTCGTGACATTACAATATTACACAGCATATAGAGCCTTCATCATCTGCCTCATGACTGAGACCATTAAAATTAATGTAACATTATCGTCCCTAATAAAACACTGATGTGAAATAATACCAAAGGTATTGGACACTTTAAACCAATGTCTTTGTCAGTTGAACCCGCACATTTGTTACTTTTGGCATCATACACCCGACATTATGCCTCATGCTTCTGTCATCATACACCCGACATTATGCCTCATGCTTCTGTCCTTTGCCGCTTGTTTCACCATGCAGTCCCTGTTCATCACTTTGCACTGCCTAACTTTATTCGCATTAAGTCCCTGTTCATCACTTTGCACTGCCTAACTTTACTCGCATTAAGTCCCTGTTCATCACTTCTTGCCCCGTCCCACTTTACTCGGACTTGACTTCTGAGGCTTTCGATTCTTTAGACTGGTGGGGGTGTTGGCAAACCTCGATAAGTTAGGAAATGTAGAAGGGAGTGGAGACTGGAGATAGAAAAACTAATCTAATAAACCATCTCAATAATTTAATACTTCTACCTAAGACTAAATTTAAACTTGATGATGTATACATACATCTTGAGAATAGTTATGGATACAATCTTTTAAAAGGTTTGTATGCAGATGGTGCAACTGTGCACTTTTAAACTTGGAGAATGGGATGACCTCTGCAGGGAAACACTTCTTCTGTTTCAATCATATAAATTAACCTTTGTGCCAAGTATACACAACTAATATTTTTCAAATGATAAGCTTAGAAAATGAAAACCAGTTATTTATTTGTACAAATGTCCACACACCATTTTCTCTCATCTTCTGTTGTTATTTTCCACAGATCACGACACACTAACGAGATAATCTTGGTACACCTGTACTCACCTTTCCACTACTTTTGAGACGTGTGTCATCTTCCTCATCTGATGAACTTGAGGAGGAGGATGAAGAGGAGCGTGCTCTTTGAATCTTCTTCTTAGGAGTGGTGATCTGAAATTAAAACATTGATGTCCATTTAGTTTTTATTTTTGTTCTAAGACCCATCTATTCTGCTAGACAAGGTAATAAACCTCAACCTTTAAAATCCATTGTAATTTCTTTAAGGGACTGGTATAGCTAAATCTGTGCACCTTTCTTTGAGAAACATGGGGCTTTTCCTACACGTCATTAACAAACAAAGTTGCTTTCTATGCATCCCAGTGAGGGTGCTGTAACCGTAAGAGAAGACTTTCAATAGAAATACAGTCATTGACAAACAGTTATAGTGAACCTCCTGGGACAGTGAAAAACAGCTAGTTCATTATAACAAATGTTCATTATACAGTAAAACACGTTTATAGCAAACCTCCAGGACTAATAAATACAGTTCGTTATTACTAAACTTCATTATACAGTAAAACAAGGTTTTTGCAAACCTCCAGGACTAACTAATACAGTTCGTTATTACTAAACTTCATTATACATTAAAAAATGGTTATAGCAAATCTCTAGAGCTAATTAAATACAGTTCGTTATTACTAAACTTCATTATACAGTAAAACATGGTTATAGCAAACCTCCAGGACTAACTAAATACAGTTCGTTATTACTAAACTTCATTATACAGTAAAACACGGTTATAGAAAACCTCCAGGACTAACTAAATACAGTTCGTTATTACTAAACTTCATTATACAGTAAAACATGGTTATAGCAAACCTCCAGGACTAACTAAATACAGTTCATCATGACCAAACATCATTATACAGTAAAACAATTATATTGGCAAACCTCCTGGGCCAGTGATAAACACTTCATAACCAAACATCATTATACAGTTAAACACGGTTATAGCAAATTACCTAGTATGCTTACCTGTTTTCATGACATGTACTATATTTAGTTTCACTACGATTAACAGGACAGACCAATTATGAATAATTAGGGCTTCCGATCCCTGGTCATTGGCATTGTTATCAGGGGAGTGTATAAAGGCAATATGACATTTTGTACGTGACAACGGGTGGCGGACGGTGATAGGCGAGGTTGGCATTATATCGGGTTTTTTTTAAAATTTTTTTTTTAGCAAGTATGGAAATCCGTTCTGTACATTTCGATGGCGGTATGCGGGGGTGTCAATATACCAAGGTAACACTATACAAATGTCCACACACCATTTTCTCTCATCATCTGTTGTTATTTTCCACAGATCACGACACACTAACGAGATAATCTTGGTACACCTGTACTCACCTTTCCACTACTTTTGAGACGTGTGTCGTCCTCCTCATCTGATGAACTCGAGGAGTAGGATGAAGAGGAGCGTGCTCTTTGAATCTTCTTCTTAGGAGTGGTGATCTGAAATTAAAACATTGATGTCCATTTAGTTTTTATTTTTGTTCTAGGTCCCATTCTGCTAGATAAGGTAATAAACCTCAACCTTTAAAATCGATTGTGTGTAATTTCTTTAAGGGACTGGTATAGCTAAATCTGTGCACCTTTCTTTGAGAAACATAGGGCTTTTCCTACACATCATTAACAAAGTTGCTTTCTATGCATCCCAGTGAGGGTGCTATAATTGTAAGGGAAGACTTTCAATAGAAATACAGTTATTGACAAACAGTTATAGTGAAACTCCTGGGACAGCGAACAACGCTTCATTATTTATAACCAAACTTCATTACACAGTAAAACACGGTTATAGCAAACCTCTAGGGACAGCAAAAAACCCCCAGTTCATCATAACCAAACATCATTATACAGTAAAACAATTATAATAGCAAACCTCCTGGGCCAGCGAGAACACTTCATTATAACAAATCTTCATTATACAGTAACCACGGTTATAGCAAACCTCCTGGGCCAGCGAGAACACTTCATTATAACAAATCTTCATTATACAGTAAAACACGGTTATAGCAAACCTCCTGGGCCAGCGAGAATACTTCATTATAACAAACCTTTTGTTATATCCAATAACATTTTCATTAGTTTCCTGTGATAGAGTAATAAATTCATTATAAGCATGTTATACTGTATCAGGATGATGTCACAAGTCGGCAGTCCACCTCATTTACGTCTCTGCTGACACTAATGTATATAAATGTCCACCCATGCACCATTTTCTCTCATCATCTGTTGTTATTTTCCACAGATCACAACACACTAACGAGATAATCTTGGTACACCTGTACTCACCTTTCCACTACTTTTGAGATGTGTGTTGTCCTCCTCATCCGATGAACTCGAGGAGGAGGAAGAGGAGCGTGCTCTTTGAATCGTCTTCTTAGGAGTGGTGATCTGAAATTAAAACAATGTCCATTTTGTTTTGGTTTATTGTTGTAAGTCCCATTCCTGAATTTTTCAGTCATACAGTGACGTACATCATCAGCTAGAGGTGAGGTGTCACACATCTTGACATACATGTGTGCATGGTGTTCAACACTGTGAAAGTAAGGCCAAAGGAACGAGTTAATGAAATTCAACAATCTGCAAACTCTGCATCAGATTCAGCAGCAGATACTAGCAGTGTAAACATCCCAAAGAAACTTAAACGAAATGTGGACAATATTCCTCAGGACAAAGATGGCACAATACAATATCGATTCTGGACTCACAAAGGCAGCTTATTATTACGCTGAAAAATTGGGTCATAATATGAACTAAAGTACAATGCAGAGTATCAAAAAGTCATACTTAAAAGTCAAGATTGATGATTGATTGTGTCTTGCTTAACGTCTCACTTGAGAATTTTTCACTCATATGGAGACGTCACCAAGACCGGTGAAGGGCTTCAAATTTAGACATATGCTCGGCACTTACGGCCATTGAGCAGCGAGGGTTCTTAGCGTGCCACACCTACTGTGACACGGGTCATCCGTTTTTAAGGTCATCTCCGAGGACCCGTGACATTCACACCTGATGCCGAGCATTTGGCGATGGAACTGTCACTACCTGTTTTAATGACTTAGGTTAAAAAAATCAATGGACAAAGTCAAGGGAAACAACCCTCAACATGACGGTAAAAATAGGCATCTTTTTTTTCATTTTAGAAAAATTATTATAGTAGTAAATCCATTGTGAGTTGATTATTTATTATATTTTTGAAAAATACCTAAAAACAAATTTCAAAGTAGGAATCTACTAGGTTATAGGTATTGTTGCATTGTTTGTAGGATCAAAACAGGTGCCGTTGAAGGGCATTGCCGACAATTTAGCGTCAAATGACTGCACTACTTGATATTCTGAGGAGTGGTGTAATTCTCCCCCTCAGCTCATATACAAAGACAAAACTCACATGTGCCACACAGTTCTTCTTTCTGAAAAGCACTGGTCTAACTTTCACACCATAAGGCCTAAATTAAAATATTGTTTGTTTGCCCTCAGACGATCGACCCCATAAATTAGTTCTGACTGAAATTCTTTTATTTGCCTTTACCAACAAAATTTTATTTCATTTTGTTTTTTTCGTTCCGCCCGAAAATCTTTTATTTGTAATTACCGAGCCCGACCGTAATTTGTTTCTCAGAATTTTCGGATTTTATCGTAGCGGTTGCCGATAAAGTCTTGGATTTGAAACTGCTGTATGATTTTGATTTTTTTAACCAAGCATGGCGAACGTCACCCTCTGTGTCACAATAACAGAAGAGCAGGGGGGCTTTAAGAAGGTTTTAATTAAAAACAAAATTATAAATGTTTGCACCAAAGAGGTTTGGGACGATGTGGCGGGGGCAGCATTCGGGGACACAGACCAAGAGCAACACGTTGACAAAGCATTTGAACAGGGCAATGTCACAGTGAAACTTCATGCCCCTGGATCGAATGAAATGTACGAGGCGGACTTCAGTGACACTGTATCAACAGTGCTAAATTTCAATAGGAACTTGAAATATGTAATAATGACGATCAAATCTGTGGCCAATAAATCAAACTTGGTGACGGTGACCAAATCCAAACAGAATGTATTTAAAGTTTTGATGAATGCAGCTGGAACTAGACCTCCAATCTGCAGTTAAGTTTTAGGATATAAAAAAGTTAATGTTAGGCAGGTCGATGTATTAGAACAATATTTGTTGCAGATTTCTCAGTATTAAACTACATATATATTGTATTTTAGTGTTGTAGGGTCTTGACAATTTCACTGTCAGATGGTCTATATCGTGTGAATCCTTATTACATCTTTTGACCAAGTACTTCTTTAAAATTTTGATATTTGACTATTTTTTGTTAAATTGTAGGGCAACAGGAACGCTGGACTGGTGGCCCAGAATGACATAAGAATGTGCTACGCATGTCAAAAACCACGTTGCATTTACTCCAAACAGATGCTCTCACTGAGGGATCTTAAGAGTGTTGAATCGTGTCTTGGGAAAGTTTGATTACAGCTGCGAATCAGAAATCCTTCCAGATGGTAAGTAAATTTTTAAACTTTTGTGAAAAAAGTAGTTATCACTTTGTATATAGTTTAAGTTGTCTATCTTGTAGGTATTCTATGATGGATTTCAATATTAATATACACAGCAATATAAAGCAGACATAAAGCTTATTAATGCTATTGATTTTGAAGCAATTTATTTAGCATATACTATATGAAATATGCATGCATACATTGAACTTTAGGTTCAATTTGCTTTTTAAGCATGTACCAGAAATTCCCTATGAAAATATTGTTATACTATTCCATATGTATTTTGTTAATATCTATATGCTGATTTTAAAATGAGGGCTATGCTTTATATAAATTGATCATCTTTACTGCAATTTTGACAGTATCCAAATTTGTGTAAGAATGCAGAAGGATTGCAATTCCCCATTTGAATTTGCTTACTATGCAGAAAACAATACTGTACTGGTGGACAAAACAATTTGCTGTTATTGCACATCTCCTAGAGCAGAGGACAAGGAACTGTTAAAGAAGTATCGAGTTGTACTTCCTTTATGTGCGCCATGCAAAACAAGCGGAAAAGATGCAATAAAAAGGAATCTTATAAAACAGACATATTTACTAGTCTGAAATGTTGAGATTCATTCAATGTTGGATATGTTAGACTAATTATCTAGTCAAACTTTAAAACATTTTTCTAGTGTAAAATGTTGAGATTCTGATATAAATGTTGGATATGTTTGATTATTTTATTCAGTTACTGTTAGTACATGTTATTTCATTTAGTTACTGTAGTACATGTTATTTTATTTAGTTACTGTTAGTACGTGTTATTTTTAGTTACTGTTAGTACATGTAATTTTATTTAGTTACTGTTAGTATGTGAATAAAACATACTTTATTTAATATGTATTGTCATATGTCAGAATTGAGAAATCATTCTGTATTTGAAGTATGGATATAAATCCCAGAACACATTAGATATTTAATTTATTGAATTTATAGTACATTTTTCTTCTAATCAATCTTCCAAAAAACAGAATGATTCTTCAAGTTTTCAATCCGTTTGTAGCACTAGTTAGAATCCCCAGTTTCCATGTGCTTTGATTGACTGGTTATTGATCCATATGCAATTGCACTGTGACACCCAACTTATAGATGTGTTATAAACTAACTAGCACTCTACAGTGGTTGGTTAAGGAACAATAGGGTGCATATACTACAGTTTACATCTGTTTCATGCATGAATAAGAAAACTATGTGCTTCCAAACTGTTAAGTATGAAGACAGAGGTGATGAATATAATAGTAGTTATTCATAGTACAAAGCATAAATAGACACACATGCAAATCAAACAGGAGATTAATATTGCAGTACAAAGCATAAATAGACACACATGCAATTCAAACAGGAGATTAATATTGCAGTACAAAGCATAAATAGACACACATGCAAATCAAACAGGAGATTAATATTGCAGTACAAAGCATAAATAGACACACATGCAAATCAAACAGGAGATTAATATTGCAGTACAAAGCATAAATAGACACATATGCAATTCAAACAGGAGATTAATATTGCAGTACAAAGCATAAATAGACACACATGCAATTCAAACAGGAGATTAATATTGCAGTACAAAGCATAAACAGACACACATGCAATTCAAACAGGAGATTAATATTGCAGTACAAAGCATAAATAGACACACATGCAATTCAAACAGGAGATTAATATTGCAGTACAAAGCATAAATAGACACATATGCAATTCAAACAGGAGATTAATATTGCAGTACAAAGCATAAATAGACACACATGCAATTCAAATAGGAGATTAATATTGCAGTACAAAGCATAAATAGACACACATGCAATTCAAACAGGAGATTAATATTGCAGTACAAAGCATAAATAGACACACATGCAATTCAAATAGGAGATTAATATTGCAGTACAAAGCATAAATAGACACACATGCAAATCAAACAGGAGATTAATATTGCAGTACAAAGCATAAATAGACACACATGCAAATCAAACAGGAGATTAATATTGCAGTACAAAGCATAAATAGACACACATGCAATTCAAACAGGAGATGGATGTGATAGTACAAAGCATAAATATACACATATACAATTTAAATAGCAGATATATATTTCAGTACAAAGGTTGAATATACAAATCAAATAAAAATACCCCCAAAAATACTTTATTCAATATGAAATTTAAAAAAAATAATTTTTTTTGCCTACCTACCTACAAGTGGCAAAAAAATCACCTACTCTAATAATTTTTTGACCTAGTAAAATAAAATAATTCACCTACCTACCTACCCTATGTCAAAAATTAGGGTCGGAAAAGGGCAAACAAACAATATTTTAATTTAGGCCTAATACATTTTGTTGACAAAGGCCATAATTCCTTTAAAGCAAATCCTCGAGGAAAATGACTACCCCTTAGGACAGAAAGGCGTGTGCATTTTTTACGTGTTTGCTGCTTTTCATACCTGCAGCTTGTACTGACAAGCTGCAACCCCTTGACTTGATTCCCAACAATTTATTCAAACAATACCTGCAATTCGGATGAAAACGCAAAAACTGAGGTCCGGAGTCACAGCAGGTGTGGCACGATAAAGACCCCTCCCCGCTCAGGGGCCACAAGTGCTGAGCATAGGACTAAATTTTGTAGCCCATCACCAGCAATGGTGACGTCTTCATACAAGTAAAAGATTCTTGAGAAAGACGTTAAACAATATACGATCAATCATGAAGTTGCTTTCTATGCATCCCAGTGAGAGTGTTGTAACCGAAAGAAGAAACTTTCAATAGAAATACATTTAAGCAATTATAGTGAACCTCCTGGGCTAGTAAGATTAAACTCCAAGGTCATGGTCACAGGGTCAAAAACGTTGGTACCCACAAAAAGGTTTTGTCACAAGAAATACTCATGTGAAATATCAAATCTCTCGCCCTTACTGCTCAAAAGTTATTAGCAAGGTTAAAGTTTTCAAAAAGTAGGTCAAACTCCAAGGCCAAGGTCACAGGGTCAAAAATGTTGGTACCCAAGGAAAGGTCTTGCCTCAAGGAATACTCATGTTAAATATCAAAGCTCTAGAACTTACTGTTCAAAAGTTATTAGCAAAGTTAAAGTTTCAGACAGGATGACAGAATGACAGACAGGACAAAAACAGTATCTTCGATCTCGGGGGCATAAAATCTGTATCACAGAGATAATCTTGGTACACCTGTACTCACCTTTCCACTACTTTTGGGATGTGCGTCGTCCTCGTCATCTGATGAACTTGAGGAGGAGGATGAAGAGGAGCGGGCTCTTTGAATCTTCTTCTTAGGAGTGGTGATCTGAAATTAGAACATTAATGTCCAATTTGTTTTGGCTTATTGTTCCAAGTCCTATTTAGGAATTTTTCAGTCATACAGCGACATCCCCTACGGTGGGTGAGGTGTCGCACATCTGGACCTATGTATGGTGTTTAATGCTGTGGAAGTATAAGGTCAAGTAAATTTTCCTCCACTTACCCTTCATTAGAAAATGGGCAAATATACATGTAAATTTATTCATTATTCAGTTCCGCAAACAATGATTTGAGACGAATTCAAAAGTGGGCAAAATCATTTTCAAATATAACGTGGGTCAAAACTGTCCTTGTACTCAAGATGTTTAGCAAAGCAGTGACACATTACACATACCACGGGGACGATGGGCAACATTTCTATATCGCACTTACCACAGGCAACATTTCTATATCACATTTACCACAGGCAACATTTCTATATCACAGGCAACATTTCTATATCACATTTACCACAGGAAACATTTCTATACCACAGGCAACATTTCTATATATACACTTACCACAGGCAACATTTCTATATCACACTTACCACAGGCAACATTTCTATATCACACTTACCACAGGCCACATTTCTATACCACAGGCCACATTTCTATATCACAGGCAACATTTTCATATCACACTTACCACAGGCGACATTTCTATATCAGACTTATCACAGGGACAATGGGCGACATTTCTCTATCACACTTATCACTTCTATATCACACTTACCACAGGCAACATTTCTATACCACAGGCAACATTTCTATACCACAGGCAACATTTCTATATACACACTTACCACGGGGACAACGGGCGACATTTCTCTTTTCTTTTGGCCTTCTTCACCAGAAGATTTCTCACTACTATCTGTTGTTTTTGAGGTCTGTAAAAAAAAAAAAAACAAAACAAAAAAAAAAACAAAAAAAAAAAAACAAGTGTGTCCAAATGCTTTTTTTTTTTTTTAAAAACCACACTGACTTTATTTTGCTGAAGATGCTTGTAAATCAATATGAGATAAAGATTTTCAAAGACTTCCTTCTACATATTCTTATGTAAGGGAGAGGGGATTTGAAGAAACTTACACCTGATCTACAAGTACAACTGTACTTCAGGATGCTTGCATATTCACAGAACTAATCATGGTCCTGCTGGTTTTAAGAATAGGATTTTTACAAACAAGAGACCCACAGGCCTTATCGGTCACCTGAATACTTAGTCTAGTGAAAAAGTATCACTACTTCCATGGGCTATGAAATCTAGAAAAAAAAAATTCTGTTCTGAATCTCTAAGCTAAATTCTAATGTTCAGCAACAGTATAAAACAAGATGTGTTCTTAAAACTTCACTGCCCTCAAAAGTGCATACACTGATGAAAGGCTTTAAAGAATAGGTGTATTAACATTAAAACATCTGCAAGTATGCATTTAAATTTTATACAGTATCAGCAAACTTACACATAAATACTATATACTAAGTTTGGCCCTATCCTGGGGTCAGAACCCTTACTCTGGGGATCATCAAATTTAAAATTTTGGTAAAAGACTACCTGCTCTATCCATTTAGTTTCAATTTAGTATAAAAAGCACTAAAGAAGATGTTATTCAAGTGTTTTACTTATAAACACTATATAACAAGTTTGGCCCCGCCCTGGGGCCAGAACACCTACCCCGGGGATCATGAAATTTACAATTTTGGTAGAGGCCTTCCTGCTCTACATCACTATGCATTTAGTTTTTCTTACACATGTGCAGTTCTAGAGAACTTCAAAGAAGATTTTTGAAAATTGGTCAATTTTTGGGCAGTTTTTACCACGCCCCTAAGGCCAGGGCCGTAAATTAACCTTCAATTTGGAGGAGGCAGGAAATTAGGCAGGGGTCGGGCACATTTTGTGCACACTGAACACGTTTCGTGCAAAATCCTTGATTCTAGGGCCTTCTAAGATGTTACTTGACCAACTCATTCTAAAAGAAAGATTTGGAATGCTTTTTAAGGGAGGTATCATGTTCTTAGTTATTGGAAACAACATAAATTCTAATGAACTTTAAATTTTAATTTTTTTTGGCTCAAAAGTTGGAGGAGGCAGCTGCCTCCTCCGCCTCCATGTAATTTACGGCCCTGCCTAAGGCCCCATGCAGGGGTCCTGAAATTTACAATTAATGTTCCCCTTGTTCCAAATATATTTCACACCAGATTTGAAAAGAATTGGAATGATAGTTATCAAGAAGAAGTTAAAAATGTCTATTGTTTACACATTTGATAACCGACCATTTTGGCCCCACCCCGGTACCAAAACGCCTACCCCTGGGATCATCAAATTTACAATTTTGGTAAAGGATTACCTGCTCTTTCTAAATATCTATTCATTTTCAATTTAGTATCAATAGGACAAAAGATGTTATTTAAGTGTTTTACATATAAACACTATATAACAAGTAGTTATCAAAAAGAAGTTAAAAATGTTCAATTGTTAATGCACGACGGACGACGCACAACGGACGAAAACCAATTGCAATAGGTCACCTTTCCAATAAATTGCCATGTAAAATTTTAATCTTTTATTGTGGTCCCACTCTGACTTGAATGATAGAATCTGCTCTATTTGAGAATGTTTGAATAATACTGCAACTGTTTCTGGCCCTGCTGTTCTGGAGATTTTTAGAAATCGTTTCCTATATAGAATCCCCTGTAAAGATTTCCTATTGTGGCCCCATTATTTTCCCTGGGGCCATGATTTCAACAATTTTTGTCAGGGAGCTTTCACATAAGTTTCATGTTTTCTAGCCCTGTGGTTCTTGAAAAAAAAGATTTTTAAATTATACCACCCTATTTTGGTCTTTGGTGGAATATCTCCCCTTTGACAGGGACATGGCTCGTCAATTCAACAATTTTGAATCCCCTTTTCCTAAGGATGCTCTGTGCAAAGTTTGGTTAAAATTGGCCCAATTGTTCTCAAGAAGACATTGCAAAGACATGCAAAGTTTACAGATGGAGAGAATGCAAACAGCAGGTGATCAGCTTATAGAAGTGCTAAAACTCCAGTAGTAATCTAAGAGAACAATTACATCCAACTAAACCCTTCTTTGGTTCAAATGGCTCCATGAGTGTTCTTTCAGCACTTATTCTTAAATCACAGAGAATCAACAAAATGCATCCAATTCACAAGGCCCAACAAAGAGTTACATGAACAGCTCACATGGTCACTCCAAAGAGTTACATGAACAGCTCACATGGTCCCTCCAAAGAGTTACATGAACAGCTCACATGGTCACTCCAAAGAGTTACATGAACAGCTCACATGGTCCCTCCAAAGCGTTGTACACACAGGGGTGATCAGTCTAATCTAGGTTTTCCTAGAGGTATATAGACTAACCTTTTTGTGAGAAATCGACTCTTTAACTCTGCTGGATTGGGACTTTTTCCCCTGGTAAAACAATTACTTTCTCATAAAACTCATATGATTATGAAAACCAAAAAAAACCAATTAAAAAGAAATGAAAGTGTGAATTAATGAAAAGGATAGGATTTCAAACGGTACCTTTGATTGACGGGGAGATTCAAACTGCTTGCTGAAAAATAAAAGAACATATCTTCAAAGTAAACGTTTCATATCTCTATTAAAATTATTTTTATTGTCACAGTGGTAAAAAGAGGCCCATGGATCACAATACTCATCCAGATCATTCTTACTTGACAAAGCTTTGTATAAGCATCATTCTTAACCTGTACCCTATCAAAGGTCACTTACAAAAATGCTTGAGGGTATACATGTTCAATTTCTCTCTCGTAAAATTCCCCAATAAAAGATTTTCTTTCCCATCAAATCTCCAAGAGTTTTCATATATAAACAATATATATATATATATATAATATTCTCAGACAGATGCACTAACTTAAGCATGCATATAAGATAAAGTATTTCATTTTGGTCATGGGATTTGACATGAACCCTAGTTCTGAGGTGAGCAGTCAGTGAATTCACAAAAATCATCAGAATGGTAGTACAATTCAAAGTTTCAAGTTTTCTTTAACCTCATTTTGAAATTTGGACATTTTAAAACTGCTTTCAATGGTATGAGATTAATAGAATCCTTCATTAGTACGAATGTGGGATTGGGAAATTCCACCAAGGGGACAAGATTCGCAGTCTAGGACGAGGCTTTGCAGAGTCCTAGACAGCGAATCTTGTTCCAGAGGTGGAAATTCCCTATCCCACACGAGTAAATAATGAAGGATTATTTTTCTCACATTTTACCTACAGTTTAGTGCATGAATTTAGGAGTTTTGAGAAAATTCTGAATTATCAAAATCCTCATTTGAACTTCAATGCAAAAACTAACTAGGTAAGTAGAATGAGCATACCCGAAAATGGTTTACACTGTAAGTGTAAACTACAAAACTCAAGGTTGTCCACCAGAAAGCTATACTACATTAAAATGTAAAGAAAACAATGCAAAATATTTTACTTCACCTTGTAACTGTGTAACGTATATCGTAGAAAATATATGACGTCACAATCAAATGACGTCGCAACAGTGTGAGACAGAAAAATCTCACATGGCTGTCTCACAGGGGCAAAGTTGATCTCACACTGGTGATAATGTGAGAAAGCTTGAACTCAAATCTGTTTGTTAACATTGCGTAAAAAAATATATGATATCACCCCTACATCTTAGGACTTTTGCCTTTGCTTTTTCACATCCATGCACTTTCGTTCCTTTGACAGTAATGTAAGGGAGTATTAGTGGGCTGGCCCTAGGATCATGAAACATCTTAAACTTAAGTCAAAATCTGAATATTGCAATGAAATCATTGGGAAGTCGGTCATTCCATAAAATTGTATATTCAATAGTGCTTCTGATCATCAGATTTCCAAGTTGTCTGCAAGTCAAAGAGTTACAGTTCAAAAGCAACGGACATCTAAAGAGTTACAGTTCAAAAGCAACGGACATCTAAAGAGTTACAGTTCAAAAGAAACGGACATCTAAAGAGTTACAGTTCAAAAGCAACGGACATCTAAAGAGTTACAGTTCAAAAGCAACGGACATCTAAAGAGTTACAGTTCAAAAGCAACGGACATCTAAAGAGTTACAGTTCAAAAGCAACGGACATCTAAAGAGTTACAGTTCAAAAGCAACGGACATCTAAAGAGTTACAGTTCAAAAGCAACGGACATCTAAAGAGTTACAGTTCAAAAGCAACGGACATTTAAAGAGTTACAGTTCAAAAGCAACGGACATCTAAAGAGTTACAGTTCAAAAGCAACGGACATCTTACAGGTGATTGAAATTTCTAAGTCCGAGTTTGTTACACGACCCAAGGGCCTGTTCAGAACGTAGTACACGAGTGGCGTGATTTCTGTAATCTGTCACACTTACTAAAACTCGGTGATCTTTTTCTGTTCGCTGGCCTCATTCTCCGCCGCTTGGTGATACTTCTCCTGTTCAAAGCAAAAGTCATTCACTTTAGAAATCTTCTTTTAGATCAAATTGTAAGATGTGACCAGTTTGATTATTGTGACTCATTTTATCTGTCTTCTTCATTAAAAAGGAACACCAACTGTAATTTTGTCACCAAAAACTGAACTCAGTGAAAATTGTCACAGTCTTATATATATATTTCAGCAATAACACCAGAATATTTAATTATTTCAAACACTTAATTTTTACCCTCAAAGCAGGCACATGAATATGCAATTTTGGTGATGAGATAATTATTGGCTGCAAGACTATAATAATTATTCCTTATGTTTCTTTATATTATAAGTGGTTATCTAATGTAGTTTATTAAGATTTCTTGCTTTATTGTGCAAAATAAATGTTTTATTAGTCAGTAATATATATTTATATTACAAATTGCATTTTCCTCTATGAACCAACCAATTTCAGCACGCGGCACAATCCGTTCATATTGACTATGAACGGATTATGAACTTTAGCTTAAAGCACGCGACAGAGAGCGTAATGATTTGAAAAAATACATGTGTTACAAAGATCTCGCAAAGTTACATCTCAGATTAAGTTCCCCAGTTTACTTTCGGAAGGTCGGTGGTCTCTTCCCAGGTACATTGTATCTGGGTTCTCTCTTCCACCAATAAAAACTGGGCGCCACCATATAACTGAAAAATTGTTGAGTGTGGCGGAAAACATCAATCGGATTAAGATTGTGAACTTACGTGGATTATCATCCCAATCTTGTGTTCTCCTAGCTCCAAAATACAGTGCACCGTGCAATGTTGATAGAAGGCAGGGTAAAGTGTGACGTCATGTCTATTTTTTTATGTATGTTACGTTGCAATACGACTGTGACAGAGGTGGATCTTAGGAGTTCGTTTTATGCAACAAAATATTTCATGACTTATTCAAGCAATGTAAACAAATGGTGATTTAGTAAATGAATATAAATATAAAAAATGAATATCACTTTTGAGCTGTTCATGGTCAATATGAACGGATTTGGATTTGAGGCAAATTCTCTGTGAATCGCGCCAGTACTTCTCATAGATTGTTACTTTTGTCAATGTGTTTATATAATAAAATTATTCCATAAATATATCATATTCAGGTCTTTTTCTTTTTAAAACAAGTTTTGATGTAAATAGGCATTTTTTTCAATTTATATGTATGATCTGTGATTACTGGGAAGAAAAAAACCCAATCACAATACATGTACTTTCATAGTAACTACAGTAACTTTAATAATTAAGTTACATATTCGCCTGTTTCCACAGCAACAGCTAAGATGTTCAGAATCTGTGATTTAATTTCTACATTAGACCTGAAATCTACGGCACATTGACAGTCAGCTACCAGCTCGTCCTCAGTGATTAATTATTAATGTTAACAATCTGTGTAAAGCTGACAGGCATAATAACCCAGCAATAAGGGCAATCATAACTATTTGGCTCTTTTTGTAACCGTACATAAACCTCATATGCAAGATCAACGCCTCCAGTAAAATGTAACTCTGATGTCAAAGATATATGTTGCAACATGAAACACGAGCTTTGAGGTTAAACAAACCCAATCTAATTAAAATTAGCTGTTTTAAATCTGCTATCGCTTTGAGAAGCGGTACTGGATTCAAAACGGCTAATTTGAATTAGATTGAAACAAACCCATACGAAAGTCTAGTTGACCGTCAACTAGCCGTTGACTGAATATACAAAAACAGATGACCGTTAATTGACAGCTCTTAAGAGATTGGCATCGTGTATATAATTGACCACTAGTCGAGTGCGAACCCTTTGAAAATCCGCAGATTATTTCTTATAACATCCGGGGATTCTGTGGATCGACCAATTGAATCAAGTTTGACCATGAGGAAGATGCCATGCATTCAAAAGAAGATGAAGGGGAAAGTTAAGACCGTCGCTAGGGAAGAAGGGGAAAGTTAAGACCGTCACTAGGGAAGAAGAGGAAAGTTAAGACCGTCACTAGGGAAGAAGAGGAAAGTTAAGACCGTCACTAGGGAAGAAGAGGAAAGTTAAGACTGTTACTAGGGAAGAAGAGGAAAGTTAAGACCGTCACTAGGGAAGAAGAGGAAAGTTAAGACCGTCACTAGGGAAGAAGAGAGTGCATAGGCTATGGCATCAGCAAATTTAAATCATTTTGATGTAAATGTTTTTAATACTTTTGATATATTGTTTCATGAGATAACCTACTACATAATCATAATATATACTGTTTTGTAACGTACGGTATTTAATGGAACGTTTGCGTGGGAGCTTTTTTATGATCCTTGAGTTATAGGCCTAATCAAGATTTAATCATCACGTTCGTTTGTTCATTGGCCATATAATAGCTTCTCACACTTTATATGTAAATTCTACATGTTGATTCTGATGCTACATACATGTACACTACATGGACTTTGGTTCACATCACCGTCCAGTGTGCTCAGGACTGTGCAGTGCTTGCCTTGATAATATGAATGCGATTTAATCCACATGCAAACACAGTGTAGTGATGGTAAATTGATGATTTGCATTTTCATCATGCTCCCACCTTTATTTCTTCATTGCTTTGAGGATGTCGCATGTCTATATGACCTAAAGTAATTCCACCCTCTTGTGATGTCATACGATATTACAAAATCAATGATTTATTTAGATTTATTCATGATATTACCATTAAATTTTGTTGGAGTTTTTTTTAATTGTTATTGTAAAAAAAATCTTGTTAAACATGAATCATTTCAAAAGTCTAGTTATTTATAAATAATCAATAACATGTTAAAAAGTGAACTAAAAAAATGTGTACCTTTTGTCAAAATGAGGAGGAAACAATAGAACATATAATATGGGAATGTAATACGTCAGTTTCGAGATACGAACTCTTCTATATAGGAGGTGCATTTAGTGGAACTTTGAATGCCTAAGTGGGACAGAGTGGATATACAGCCAACGAGGAAGACGATGAAATGCATTAAAAGCGGCTTCTCTTTAAATATGTAAATGTGGGAAATACAGACCCTGAAACGTGCTACTACACCAGTTGCACGGTACGGTTCGGTACGCTTTATGAACGGTACGGTTCGTTTTCTGAACGGTACGGTTCGTTTCTTGAACGGTACGGTTCGTTTCTTGCACGGTACGGTACGTTTCTTGAACGGTACGGTTCGCTTCTTGCACGGTACGGTTTGCTAAAAATAGCTGCACGCTTTGTGAACGGTTTGCACGTTTTATTAATGAGGTGGGCGTGGCCTGAACGCTTTGACTTCGTATAAATTGTACGTTTCGATAGTTTGTTTTCACTCGATCGGTCTTATTCGGCTCTTTGATTATCGGCTGCAGGATTTGTGGTTGTGTTAGAATGTGCACATGGGGAAATGAGACATTATTTTTGATTGCTTCGATGGAATAATTCCATATTGATAACGTACATAAAAGTTATGAATAAAAGTTTTTAGAATTTGCTTAAGTCTAAGTCTTAATGGTTGTTATTACGTTTCAATTTGTTTTTCATTTCTCATCAGACATTTATTAATTTACGATTTTATAAAAAGTTGTTACATGAACTGCTCCCCGACATGGGCGTGCGTAAGTGTAAAAACAAAGCGTATTAAGTTTCCGGATATAAATTACAGTGCCTAAATTGGAAAAGTTTTTAAGAAGAAGTGAATTTTGTTTTGAATACACTAAAGTCGCAAATGACACAATGATTATTTTCTGCACTTCACATTTATTGTGATTTATCATCGGCATTATGAAAGATCCAGGATATCTGCACGTGAAGTTTGTACGTCCTTTTTTGTCAGCATTCAGTCATTCATAATTAATAATGTTAGATATCTGTTGCATTTGTCTTTGAATCAAATAAAATGATGATAATACATATAATATATATTCCTATCCTTTATCACGCGAAGTCCGATTTTCATTTCCCTGACTTTATTTTTGATCACTGAAAATTGAATTAAAAAAAATTAACAGAAAAGTAAGGCAAGTGTATAGTTTGCAATAAAAATGTTTCATATACCTTTTCTATATATTGTTGAAATACTTGAAAATGCTGAAATGAATAATTTTTTGCGGCCGATTTGATGCTTTGCATCAATTTAACTTGTTTACATTCTTTTACACATGTATGTATCTATTTATTTCTCTGTCGATGTAATTAAAAATTGTTTATTAGTGTATATAATAAATCCGCCAATCTACATCTATCTATATGGGTCGTTATCAATGTAGAAGAGAAAAAGATATGTCAAAATTATTGCTAATAAAGTAATGAAAATATTACAGTGTAGAACGTGACAATTTTTCTAATCGGTCTAGAAATTTCTCATATGATTCAGACACTGTACGTAGGAAAGTACATATTGAATACATTAACGCTACAAATATCAATTTCATCTTCTTACGGCAAGCCCTGTGCCATACGTGTAGTAGCATTATCAGGGACGTCGACGTCCCTGATTATATGAAGAAATTAAATAGGCTACTTGTTGTAAGTACTATTACAGTATTGTAGTTATTTTCACCCTTGAATTTAAAAGAATTGATTGAAACAGAAATTCCGTTAAAACAACGAAATGCCCCTTGGTTCACTCTTTAAAAGTCTGCAAGTGAAATATACATCCACAGTACACAGGACTGGCTGCAGAAGCATGCATGCAAAATCCGTGCAGTGATCTGACGTCTATTTCTGTTAACAGTTCACAGTATAAAACGAATTTTTATGCATAATTCAGTCAAAACTTGGGTACTTGTTGATAACATACATACACATATATGCACTGAAACAATGTGACATTTACGGAAAGTAATTTAAAAAAAAAAAAGAATATCAAAGATGTTTTAAGCATTTCGGTGATTTTCACAGTTGATAACCCAGCTTCGTGATGTTTGAGGATAATGCTTTGAATAGCCAGCGATAGTCTACGACCTCCTTTCCCATCGGGCGCCATTGTGAAAATAATATACTGTGGCTGAAAAAGTGGGTCACGTGACATAAATTGCACGCTTTCTGCACGGTACGGTACGATTTCGGGCTTTTGGGGGCGGGGTTTGCATAATATTATCCTGCACGCTTTCTGAACGGTACGGTTCGTTTCTTGAACGGTACGGTTCGTTTCTTGCACGGTACGGTACGCTTCTTGAACGGTACGGTTCGTTTTTTGCACGGTACGGTACGTTTCTTAAACGGTACGGTTCGTTTCTTGCACGGAACGGTTCGGTTCGTTTTTAAGGTGTAGTAGCACGTTTCAGGGTCTGTACTAAATACTATCGAAAGAAATGTTTTACCGAAGTGGAAACATACAAACAATGTCATATTTGCAAGAAATGTCTTGGATATGGTACTTACGACTAGTGAAACAACGTGATAGGATAAAAATTCTATGTATTTAATTACTCTCTAAATACTTATCACTTACTTAGTTTGTGTGTCAGTCGAATTTGGGTTTTCAAACAGCATATGAGAAACTTACTGAGTACATTCACTTGAGCTATGATGAATATCTGTCCCACTCCCGCGTGTAAACAAATTCTTTCGCGCCTTACTATGTACAAGAGTTCTCCAAAGGGAAATAACTCGGACGTATCTCGAAACCGGCGTATTGTGTTCAATCATTTCTAGCTGATTTTGAAGTTTACTTAGAACAGAGAACAAATTGTCGACTAGTCTTTACAAAAAAGTCTTTTATAGGAGGCATCCTAGTAGGTAAACAAGGGTATACAAAATATTCTCATCCTTTGGTTAAAGTATTAATATATTTATACAACAAGGTGTACAGAGAAAAATTTGAGTGTGCATTTTGCAATATCATTTTTAAAGTTATTCTATGAAACAGAAAAATTCATTTCTTATAAAAATGGTGATACTGAAAATTTTGATGCCCTTTGGAACAGATGGAACCAAATATTTTCATAGCTCTCTCTCTCTCCTTCTTTCTCTCTAAAAGAAATAAACACTTCTGTAATTCTATATTACATGTATATTATGAAGATATACCATGAACTATTTATAGAATGTTGAAAAAAAAACAAAACATGTTAATATACTCCTTTATTAGCACTAGGTCCAGCAAATATGCCGAATATTACTTGAATGTACATCCTATATGCACATGTAGTACACAGATTTAGGATATCTGTTATCAGTAACATTATAACCATATATACCAGTTGATAACAACAAAAAAGTGGATAACACATTATTTGTAAAACAAATGTTAGTTGGTTGTATATTATTTAACATCCAAATATTTCATGTCCAAAGCAGAAAAGTTAGACTCATTATATATAAATGAGAATAATTGTCCTATGCAAATAAAAATGGTTCAGAAAGCATGTTTTCTTGACCTCACTACAGGGGGCACCATTGCAAGGGACAATGCCTGTTAATGACTTGGTGCAAAATGCTGTTCCTGGAGCCTCCAAAATGGAGAAAGGATGGACCCTATTGTCATCAGAGGCTATCAAAGGTGGAGTCTAGTAAATGCTTATTCTATCTGTCATTTCAGATTCCTGCATCATATGGAGGTAGACATGTTCCTGGTTCTAGCTGTCCAATAAATTGGAGATAGCAGAATAGAGCCACTCCAATGTATCGCACCAGATGGTGACTGAAAGATCAATAATAAAGCATCTGTCAGGAATTTTCTGTTATTATTTATTGAGGGAGGGGGGGGGGGGGGGGGGGGGGGGGGGGATTGACAATAAAAATAATCTTCCAGGTATTCATCAATTCCTAAAATTTAATATATCAAATTTAAATTTCGATTCTTAAACCATTTCAAATGTATTTACTTTCTTGAATGCAAATAGATAATTTCATTTTTATATTTCAAAATTGACCCTTTTGACATGATAGTTATATAAAACATGTTTTCCTTGCTAACAGGACTCATATATTGTGATCTCAACTATTTCTGCAAACTGGAATAATTGTAAATCAAAGTCAGATGAATTTGAAGTCCCGACAATTTTATAATCATTTATAACTATATACAGAAAAGTTTCAAAGCATACATTTATATTGGAGGACAAAAATAAAGGGGGGGGGGGGGGGGTATTTTTTTCCTCCTTTTACAAAGACGGGTTTAGATGAGAGCCCATCTATTTGAAATATTAATGGTATACATAATAATGTTCATCTTTTTGATCCAATGTATGTTCACTCAATAACAAGGAACCAATTTCTTCATGACAATCCATCATTTGTTATTTTCATTTCCTTTAGAAACTATACCCACTCTCTCTATCTACATGTATATATTAATGTCATGAAAATACAATTGATTAACACTATACAATCCATTATAATTAAGTTTACCATTCCAGCATCAATACTTGTCAGAATGTGATAGGGGGTATGGGTCATAAATCTATTTTGTGTAGATGTGTTTAGTCTCTGTCATCTGAAGTTTTTTTTTAATTCTGCTTTTAAATTATAGGGAGCTTCAAAGGACTATATGCTTTGTTTGGGTAACTTTATATTTTAGCCACCAACATTCCGGAGTTCCCAGATATTGGAAATTGAAATTACAGAATAAGCTATGTGTTCATGCCAACAGCTCCACCCCTGATAATCTCTTATGACAAGAGGCTCAACACTCTCTCCATTTTGGAGGCCCCAGAATCAGCCTTTTACACCAAGCAGCCTGTTAACAGCTAGTTTGACGATTACTTATTGTACCAGATGATTGGTTTTGTAATGGCCCATCACTCACATGTTCAGCTGTTTTGATTTTTAAAAGATTTTTTTTATCAATCTTTATTCCCATGAAAATGTTGACCC